>NC_142043.1:53291540-53441540 GCF_982192425.1 Myodes glareolus | reverse complement strand
AAGTTACATTTTTCTTTTTTAAAATCATAGCAGTAGAAAGGCCAGTAGGATGGCAGCTTGGGTAAAACACTCTGGTAAGATCTTCAAGGATGCACCATGAAGTGTGTTTCATGGTCATTCTAAACCGCATCCAGCTGACAATGAAGCCTGAGCATCCACAGGACTTTCTTCATTCTTAGGAAAGCGATCTCTGATGGATACATCATTTTTGTTGCGGTGTTTTGGCCTCCGGGTGCTTCCTGGGAGGAAGTAGGCGTTTGGGTCCACAGAGGCGACCCAGATGATCTACCCTGCAATGCTGAGAGGTGGAGACGGGGAAGTTGTAAGAGTAAAACGTAGGCTGACTTCCTGATGCTTTTGTGTGATTTAGTGGCTGTCAATTAAAAGGGCCACAGATTATTGCATTTCTTTGTTTATATTTTATAATTTGCTCATAGTACAAATAATAATGGATATGGGTTTGGGACTAGCGACTGCATAGACTGGAATGACGGCTAATAGAAGGTGGTTCCTGTGGTCAGGTGTCTGCTGTTGTCAAGGATTCACTTGTGTTTGAGATGGTGGACTCAACCAGCAATTTATTCTTCAGAAGAGTAGATTCATGGCTGGGAATGCACTCATTTGGTAGAGTGCTTGCCTACCTTGCCCAAAGCCGTAGGTCTGATTGCCAACGCTTATAAAACTCCATGATGGTACACACCTGTAATCCTATAGTCCAGCACTAGGAAGGAAAGGCAGGAAGATCAGGAGTTCAAAGTCATCCTCAGCTCCCTTGGGGCTTGAAAGCCAACCTAGGCATCTCGAGACCCTTTCTCAACGTTAATTAATTAGTTAATTAGTAAGTAAATGTGGTCCATCTGTGGATAGAGAGTGGTGGTTTCCGTTCATCCAGAGCTGTCTCCTGAACAGAGGTTCGTGAAACAAAAACATCTCACCAGATGGAAAGGTGTATGTTCTCTCTCCTTGCTGAGCTCACCCCTACCCAGCCTCAGGAGAAAGTGCTCCTTCCAGGCCTATCTTGTGTGCACACCACTGTTGTAACTCAAGCACACACTCATAAGGTTCCTGACCCCTGCCTCTGTTCCCCTGGACCTTACAGGTGCTTGTGATTTCACATGGTCTGCCTTTTGGGCATCTTGTGCTTTCACGTGGCCTGCCGCACGGGTCTCTTTTGTACAGTACGCAGAGTTCCACCCTTCCTGCGGGCTGTTGTATGGTAATCCTTGGTGTGGCTATGTTGTTGCTGCTTTAAACAATGCACAATTGAATGTACTGCTTTGCTAGGATTAAATGTCCCGTCCCAGCCAATTTCTCGTGACATCTTTGTCCACATTCATGTGAGCTATGCTCTGGCATTTGTTGATCTGTTGTCAGAACTGATGCCAGAGACTCGTGTTTGCTAAACATGTACATGACCACTGAGCTACAGCCTTGGCAACATTGACATTTAATATGTCATGTTTGGGATAAGGGGGGAGGAATATTTAGTTTAAAAAGAAAAAAAACCCACTTGGAATAAAAATATAGAGCCATTGCCTTAAACTTGAAATATAAAGTCATCATTTTTCTCAGCCTCCATGTGAGGCCATCTTAGCAGTTTCTGTATCCATGCCTTAAATAAACACATTCTCTGTACATGAATTGGAACTGAAAGGGTCTTGTTCTTAGGGAGGACACTGAATCTCTTGGGCAGAGTGCAACAAAGATAAAGACAGTCCCCTCTGTCCCTCAGTATCTGCAGATCCTGCCCCCCACCCCCACTCTGCCATCTGAGTGGGAACACAGAGACAGCTGCCCTTCAGCCACATCAGTGTATCCCAACTAAGTTGGTTTGATTGTGTTTGCCTGGCTGGGTCCCTTCCCGTGGTACCATTCTCCAGAGGACTATACCTCCCAGAGACATGGCCTTTCTGATAGGAAAGACCCCTCCCAGCCAAGGAAACCTCGAGATAATTCCTAATAGATGTCCCATTGTGAGTTCTTCAGGCTCTAGGGTCTAGGCTAAAAGTTCATTTCTGTGCAATTATAGGTTGTTACTGTCCCGTTTCAGATTCACTTAAATCTGGGTAAACTTTAAAATCCAGAGAGCAGATTTCATCACTACAAACAAACATGTGAAAAAGCAAATGGAATTAGCTTCTAAACTGCCTTTCATTGAAGCTGAAATTAATAGCTCCAGGGAGAGCTGGACAATGGTAATATATCCCTGCAATCATAGCCCTTGGAAAGCTGATGCTGGGGATTGCCTCTAAAATCCAAGGCTAGTCTCCGTGCCCTGGTTAACTTTCACTGAAACTTGACACACCTTAGAATCATCTGGGAAAGGAGTCTCAGGTGAGCGGTTGCCTACATCAAGTTGGCCTGTGGGCATGCCTGGGTGGCTATCTTGATTGTTAACTGATGTATGAGGTCTGAGCCCACTGTGCGTGGCACCGTTCCCTAGGTCGATAAACCGGAACTCTGTAAGGATAACTGAGTATAAACCTGCATGCCTGCCAGCAGCATCCTCCGTGATTCCTGCCGTGCTTCTTCGGCAGTGAACTGAGTTCCTTGTTTGGGGGTAATGCCGTGTGGAGTAGGACGCAGGTCTGCCTTCAGGATTCTGCCTTGATTTCCCTCGGTGATGGACTGTGATGTGGAATCCTAAACGGGATGAATCCAGGTTGCTTTTTGATCAAAATATTCTATTAACAGCAACGGAAGGGAAGCTAGAATGAGTTTCAGGCCAACCTGGGCTCCAGAATGAGACCCTGTTCAAAAGTCTAGTAAACTCAAAACCAAACCAAAGAAGCAAAGCCCTGGAGCCACCTCCAGGCTGCATTAATCCAGTTTCCTTCATGGAGGAGGTGATTTGAGTAGGTCAGCTTTTGGGCTGTTGCCTTTCACCCCCTTGGCAGGGTCTACAAGCTCTGCAGTGCAGATCAGAGAAAAGAATCTGCTCATCATCCTCTCAAAGTCAGTGTGACTTTAAAAGCTCCGGTGATGGGAGATGCGCTCCCTTATTGACAAGCAGACTTAGCTGTGCGGTAGCCCCGTCTCTAATCAGGTAAATCAATCCAGGCCACCTTGCAGTAAGGGATCCCTAACCAGAACAACTGAGCTAAATATAACTTCTGTGAGTTTCTTGGCAATGCAGTAACACCAAATTTGTTACATGCTTTCAGCCAGTATGTTTGGAACATGCTACTGGGCTATTTTTGATGTGCCCAGTGTGGTGCTAGAGATGTCTGGAGAGCATAAGTTTCATATTTTTCCCTAAGGTGTATATGCAGAAAGTAGAAAGCATATCCAGAAGCAGATCCTGTGTGAACACAGGGGCAGGACTTTTATATATATATTTATATATACAGTTATATATATAGTTATATATGGTTTATATATAGACTTCTATATGCATATATACATACATGCGTATATAATATGTGTATATATGTGTATAGTGTGTGTGTGTGCACACACACACACACACAACTGTACTCTTTCTTCAGGCACTGTTTTAAGGTATCCCTTACTGGTCTGGAACTTGCCAAATAGGGTAAGCAGAGCCTCAGGGATTCTCCTTTCTTCTCTCTAATTACAAGCAAGTGCCACCATACCCATCTTTTTTGTTTATGTGTGTGTTTTTCAAGGCAGGGTTTTTTGTGGCTTTGGAGACTGTCCTGGAACTAGCTCTTGTAGACCAGGCTGGCCTTGAATTTACAGAGATCTGCCTGCCTCTGTCTCCTGAGTGCCGGGATTAAAGGTGTGCGCCACCACTGCCCGGCCATACCCATCTTTTTAAAAAGTGAGTTTCGGGATCAAATTCAGAAATTCAGGTTTTCATGTTTGCAAGGCAAGCCCTTTTCTGACTGAAGTGTCTCCTCAGCCCTTCCCCTCGTTCCTTTTTGTTTGTGTGTTTTTTGAGACAGGGTTTTTCTGTGTAGCCTTGGCTGTCCAGGAAGTCGCTGTGTAGACCAGGCTGGCCTCAAACTCAGAGATCCACTTGCCTCTGCCTCCCAAGTTTAAAGTTATGTACCACCACTGCCCTCCTCCTCTTCCTCTTCTTCTTCCTCCTTCTTCTCTTTGTAATTTTTAAACCCAGGGCTTTTTTTGTTGAGTAGCTTTAACCTCTTTGTGCTGAGATGACAAGTGTGTGTGACACCATGCTTGGCTACAGGGCAGCTTTAGCAAGTGCCTAAGTGGAGGCCACAGTTTTAAGCTAATGAGACATTGAAGAGTAGACCCTTCCGCCTCGAGAGCCCATGAGAAGGGAAGGAAGAATAGGCGTTCTTTTGCGGTAGCAGGCAGGGGCCAGTGACATTGAAAGCCAGAGTCCCTAAATGCACCCTGTGGTTGGTGATTTTGGAACTGGAAGGTGCCCTGTGCCTCCTTCAGAGGGACACTTCTTTTTTTTCAGTTAAAAAAAAAAAAAAGACTGAGAGCCAAGAAGTGACTTGCCTAGGAACAGATTCCATAACAAAGCTGAGTGTGAAACCCAGTTGCCCCATCTTCCTGCTGAGGTTCACTGTGTCCTTGCTAGACTTCTGACGATGTGAAATTTATCCAAAGCCTCAGGACTTATATAATCCCAAGCGTGGCCCATTTTGGAATAGCTTGCTTCTCAGCTATTTTGAGACGGCTGCTATGGGTGACATCATTTATTTTTCTGATATGAATAAAGAGAGAGTCAGCTGGCATTGGAGGTGTCAGAGGCAGGAACCTGGTGTGTTACCGCAGGGTGATGATGCTAAGTTTCTGGAATACCCAGCTCAGAGCACCAGCTAGGCTCTCCAGATGCCCTCACCCAGTCAGGGTGGAGCATATGCCACTGTCAGCCTGGAATGGAGGTGGGGGGCCTCTGATTCTGTCTCTGCTTTCCGCCTGTCCTTTCTAAGCTCAAGCAGACAGACCCCCTTGCCTCTTCCCTCTGTCATTTGCTGTGTTTCCAGCCGAGAGCCCTGCAGGAGTTGGATATTTCCAAGAGAGCCTGATAAGTGTCAGGTTCTGTTTCAGGGTCTGGGCATACAGTGGCAAGTAAGGTGACGTCCCTGCTCTCAGGGAACCGATCAACCAGAGAGAAAATGATAGAAACTTAATCCCTATGATGTGACGAAAGGGCCTGAGAGGGCAGTTTGAGTCAGGGACACCCATTTCCATGTGGAATGTGGACCTTATACAGGCAAGCTTGGGGCTGGGAAGGTGGCTCAGGGTCAGAGAGCACTTGCAGTACAAACCTGAGGACCATGCTCATGTCTCCAGAAGCGACATTAAAAGCCAAGTGTGGCTGGCTGCACATGTGCCTGTTACCTTACTGTTGCTGGGCTTGCTTGCCACCTCCCTGGCTCTAGGTTCAGCGAGAGACCCTGTCTCAAGGGAATAAGGTGGAGCATAAGAGTGGGAAACCCACAGTCAGCCTTTGGCCTCCATGCGCGCACAGGTATGCACGCATATTCTATACACATGCACAAGGGCAAAATTGAATATTTATTGATGCTTTTCCCATTTCGGGATCGGCTAACACAGTGAGTGGGCAACATGGTGTCTCCGCCAGTCCTCATCTTGGAAGGTGGCCGAAAGACGTCTCTCAGGAAGCAGAGGTCACAGGGGCAGGGAGGGACCTGTGGGTTCCGCACTATTAGTTCATTTCTAAGATTTATTTGTTGTTAATTCATGAGTGTTGGCCTGCATGTGTGTATCTGCATCATGTGGGCACAGTGCCTGCGGAGGTCAGAAGAGGGAGACACCTGTCTCCCAGGACTGGAGCTGCAGATGACTGTGAGTCCGTCACCATGTGGGTGTTGGCTACCAAACCCAGGCCCTCTGCAAGAGCAGCCCTCGCTCTTTGCTCCGAGTCATCTCTCCAGCCCTTAATTCAGTTTCTATAGGTGATCTCTGTTGCTTTCAGACATACAGACTGAAACAGAAAGAACAGGGCATGAAACAGGCTTTCTTAGGTGTAGCACATGGGGAAATCTAGAAATAGAGGAAGAATTTTCAGGGTCTGCCTTCCTCACCGTTTTCCTCCTCTTTTCTCTCCTTGCCTGAGTAATTTCAACTGTAGTATTAATCTGCTTAGAATCAATAAATTAATTCAATTTTCTGGTTAGAAAAACTTAAAAAAATATCAGTGTGTGTGTGTGTGTGTGTGTGAGAGAGAGAGAGAGAGAGAGAGAGAGAGAGAGAGAGAGAGAAATGTACATGATTTTATGAATGTATGTAGTTATATGTGTGCATGTGAGTCTAGAGCCCAATGTTGGGTGTCTTCCCTTAGCATTCTCTACCTTGTCTTTTAAGACAGGATCTCTCTGTGAACCTGGAACTCATTGTTTGGGGGCAGAGTCTGGAGCGAGGCACCTCCCAGAGGCGGAGGCTTGGGGCTTCCACTCGAACACAGGCTGACTGGCCAGTGAGCTCTAGGGATTCATTTCTCTCTATTCTTCTGCTCAGCAGTGATATTGCAAATGTGCTACCAAGTCAGCTTTTATGTGGTTTTGGGGGGATCTGAGCTCAGGTCCTCAAGCTTGGAGCAGACATTTTACCCCCTGAGGTATCTCCCCCAACTTAATGAAGAATGTACTTGTTTATCCAAAAGCCAGAAAAAAAGAAAGGAAAAAAAAAAGAAAAGAAAGAGAAAGGTGGGGCAAAATGCCACAAAATCAGAGAGTAGCTGGTTTCAAGATGGGGTGACTCCCTGTGGGGTACGGGGCTATGCTCTGACTTCTGAGTTTGACCCATAGCTGACATTACAGGCCATCTGAAGTGCTGTGTGATCACTAGTGGGGCTATTTTTAGATGGAGGTATTTTTATTGTTTCATATACTCTTGAAAGGGTTCATAGATCAGTCATGTAAAATGGCAAATGATGTGATCGAGGCTTCCTTTGGGCAGGGGAAGCCAGCCAAAAAGTACTTTTTAAGAGTTGAAGACGGGAACCCGTGTCGATCCCACCCTACTCCTCTAGGAGATGTCCGTGGTTTGTTTTTTGGCCTATGTCCCAAAGGAACAAAGGAACCTAAAGGGTCTTTCTGTTGGCTGCGATGCTCAGCCAGAGCTGTGGTTGTCCATTTGTACGTCATTAAGGATCTGTGAGGTCTCTGTTATCTCCTGGACTCCCGCGAACTCCACACGGTGGCGGTTAATCCTGATGGTCAGCCTTATGGGATTTAGAATCACCAAGGAAACAAATCTCTGGGCGCATCTGTGAGGGATTATCTCAATTAGGGTTGATGAGTGGAAAGATCCAAATGTGGGCAGTAGCGTTCTATAGGCTGGGGTCCTGAGCTGAATGGAAAGGAGAAAGTGAGCTGAGGACCAGCAGGAGCCCCTCTGCGCTTCTTAACTGCAGATGCCATGGACCAGCTGCACCAAGCTCCCGACATGGTGAGCCCCCCACCAAGGGGTGGCACCCTCGGAGTCTCTGAGCCAAAATAAGTGTTTTCTGCATTAAGGTGCTTTCATAACTTTTTTTATATATAAAAAAAAATCACAGCAAGGCGAGTAACTAAAATGCTTCCCCAAGTCAGTGATTTTATGATGAAGTGGGTAAGCCTCACAACTGGCCTTCTGTGGTGTGTTCCCTGACTGGGTAAAGGTTCTTGTGGGAGTCCACAGCCCTCCATCACTACGCTTGGGGTGTGTCTGGGAATGGGTCCTCCAGGGAGAGCGTTCAGACAGGGGGCTAGGGAGAGATTCTGGCTGAGAGCACAGCACCACACAAGGCAAGACTCTGGCTGGTGCTGGGATGAAGAAAGAAAGGTGAGAGATGGTTTTTGATGCCAAGCTGTAGTAGGTGATAGGGGCCATACATTGCCCCTCCTTAAAAAAGTGTAGTTCAATGAATGCAAATTGAGAATATTATAATACATTATTGTTCACTCTGTCAGTCTCTCCACCCCGCCATGCGTGTGTGTGTGTGTGTGTGTGTGTGTGTGTGTGTGTGCCTGTGTGTTCAGCCTTGGGTGTAGTTCCTTAGGTGTTTTATTTGAAGCAGTCTCTCATTGGTCTTGGACTCACTACGTACACTATGATTTACGTACTATAGATCCATTGGCTTCTGTCTGTCTCCGCCTCTCCAGCACTGGCATTGTAAGTGGGAGCCACCATGTACAGCTAATGTTACTCACCGAGCCATTCCTCACCACCTCTGTCACTTTCTAAATTTGCCGATCACATGACAGGCCATTTTGATTTCTCCAAGGTTAGCTGCTTTTAACTCATCTTTGAAGAAGTAATCCAGTGACTTCAGTCTCTAATAACGTAAATGTAACGGGCTGCCGAGACGACTTAGCAAGTTAAGGGCATTTGTTACCAAGCCCGGAGACCTGAGTTTGAACCCCAGAATCCACGTGACAGGGAGAACTCGCTGCTGTGCGCCGTTGTCTGACCTCCACACATGCACTGTAGCATGTACGCACATGCTTGTGAGAGTGTGCATGTGCGTGAATGCCTGTGTGTGTGTGTGTGCACGTGCGCACACACATGCACTAAACAAATAAATTCAGTAATAAATAAACAGTGTTCTTCAGATTTCAGAGTTTATGGCTGTCCTATAAATGAGCAAATGTATGAGTAAGCATTTTTTTTTTCCTCACTAAAGTTCTGGCTGCATAGAAAGAATCCTCCCCCGCCCCCCCCCCTCCTGTGCCTTTCTCGGTTCTGTTGGTTTCAAAATGCCTTTGAGTCCTGGGGCTGAATCAAGAGTCCCAGACTGCAAATCGCTCTGGATAGAAATGAGCTCCCATGGCAATTTCTTACACTGTAACTGGTATTTTCCCCTTTGGGAGTCAAATGTTGCTTTTAATAGACATTTTCATAAAATCTGGGATTTCATGATAGTTTACTCTTCTTTTTAAAAAATTAGGTGATAAGTCAATGATAGGACAGGTAGTGACTTAGGAGTGCTTTAAGAGATTTTTTCCCCCTGTACCCTGACTGAATTTCTTTAAGGCTGGCCCTTGCCTTTGCATCTGGCCTTCCAGAGCATCTCCACACAGCGTTCTGACTCAGCAGGGCAATAACCTAAATTAAAACTATGACCGGGCTTCACTGTTGTGTGAGATTATGTCATGTTCTTCTTCTTAGCCAATAAACCTTGGTTGTTGGCTATTTCAGGACCTACCCTTGTAATGTCTGCCTCAGCCACCGCACAAAATGTATTAACTGTTAACACAAACCACAGGTTTTATGAAACAATAACTATTTCCCCCAGACAATTTAGTAAGAAGAAGGATATTGTTTTAAATGTTGCATGTTTAACAAAGACTGCTTTGTTTTTAATGTTTTATTCATTATTATTGTGTGTGTGGATGGTGGCATGCAGGTCAAAGGACAACCTTTGGGAGCTGGGGTTCTCCCTTTTTTGTGGGTTCTGGAGACCAAACTAGGGTGCAGGATCCTGCTGCAAGCTCTCCTACCCACCCAGCCTTTTCACCCACCCAATGAGTACTTCTAATATCTAGCTTCTCTGAGCACAGCAGGACTTTTGTAGCTCTGTATTTTATTGTTTGGGTGGAGATAGGTGAAAGACGTGTGGAATCACACAGAGACCCAGTGAGACAGCGGAGGGGCATTTTAATATTTCCAGACAACTGCAGACGATACTATGCCAAACCTCAACAAGGGGCTGCTTCTAAAGGAGTAACTAACTCTGTGGAATCAGAAGCCAGATCATGAACATTTTGTTCTCTTACCATGAGGTCCCTTGTTCTGTTGGGTACCTTGAGCAAGCGTTTTATGGTCTGGTGTTATGGGCAGACGTCATAAATGCATTACCGTTAGACTCGTCCCCATGCGGTTGGCACCTCCCGCCTTTTTTTGTTTTAGTTTTGAGGCAGAGTCTCCTGGAGCCCAGGCTGGCCCTGAACTCACTAGGTAGTTGAGGATGACCTTGAATTTCTAGTCCTTCTTCCTCCAGCTTCCAAATGCTGGGCTTACGGACAGGCACCACGGTACCCAGTGGTATGGGTACTGGGCGTCAAACCCAGGGCTTTGTGCATGCGAGGACAGCACTCTAGCGACTGAGCTACACTGCCTTGGCGCTAACCTTCCATCTTCCCTATCTAGACACCCCCTACCATCCCTTAGGGAAATAAAGGTGTGGGTCTCAGTGCTCAGTAGTCTCTCATGCCATTTTCCCTAAGTCTGGGGTCTTCATGGTCACCTATGAGCCTCCGAGTCTCTTTCTCTACACGCATATCCTGGCACTGGCTCAGATCCATCTGCATGTATCTGGTTTACAATTCCCAGGTGTCTCTGTGGCTTCTTCCTCAGGACTTCCTTCAGGTGTCTCCACCCAAAAGCTTGATTTTGACTTTGCTTTCTGAAACATTGCCCCCAACCCCAAGTCACTTTGTCACCTTGTGCCTAGTTTCAATGTTGTTAACCTACCTTCGGACGTACACACTTATTTTGACATTCTGTGACTGTCTCCCTCGGTTAAGATGGAATCTCATTCCTTTTGTCGTTGCCATGGCCCTCACACCACTGATGTAGGTGCCCGTCAGTAGGCAATGGATGAGCGACTTCCAATGTCTCTTTGTGTTTTGTCCTTACAGAGAGGTTGTCACATTCAACCATTTCCTGGAAGCAGCTGCCGAGAAGGAGGTTCAAGGAAAAGCCAGGCTCCACGACTTCATTGAGAACCTGCTGCAGCGGGTAGAATTGGCGGAAAAGCAGTTGGAGTACTATCAAAGCCAGCAGGCCTCCGGCTTCAGCCGGGACGCTAGCGAGCACGTGGTGAGTCCAACTCAGCCATCCTCCAACTGTAGCCCCCTGAGTCCAGTAGGAATGGATCCAGAAGGAACTAAGATAGCAGAGAGGGGAGCTGTGGGATTCACAAGGGCTTCCTAGATGTCAGTGTAAGTCCTGGGCCAGGTCGTGCCTCTGCCTGACTGGTACCGGGGCTCCAGGGAGAAGCTAAGTCTGGGGCACACACTCACCTGCTCCTCACTGACCTCCATTCCAAGCTAAATTGTTAAACTTTTTTTTTTTTTTTTACTTGTAAAATAACAAAGCTGGAAATATCCAAGTTCCAGTCTTCGTTTCCAGGTAGACCAGAAGGTATTTCTTCGAGGCAATATTTTGAGGATTATCATTTCAGGAAATCAAGATCCAGCCGTATACACTCAACTTTCTTGATAAGGGAGGAAGATGCTCGTAAACAGTACTCATGGGTAAAACTTGCTTTGAGTGGCTATTCAAGAAGAATCCATGGCAGGTGATAGGCTTTGCTATACTACGTCACACAGGGCCTTCAGAGGCTTAAGAAGTCCCCGTGGGTGTTAGGGATCTAGGCGTAGTTAAGAGACTTGATCAAGACTCCTGGCTTCTGAAGGGCAAAGGGATGTCTGATCTCTCTCCAGGCAGGGCAAGTAGATGCTTAGATCTGCCTGCTGTACAAGTCAACCTTCGAAAAATGGAAAGATAAATAAAATAAAACAATATAAAACCAGATCCCCTCCAACATACTCAGGCCTCCTCCTTTTTATATTCCTGTGCTAATGCCCTTGGCTCAGCTTGTTTTCCCACCTTGAAAATCGAGTCTTTTGAGAGGCATAGCAATAATTATTTCACACAATTTAATCTTGTAATTAAAAGTTGAATAATATCCCTTCTCTTCTGGTCAAATATACATATGCAAAACTATATGTGCACATGCAGCGTATTTATACTTACATAGAAATATACACACACGTTCAGCACATGCAAAGTCACATAGTATACACACATATATATTTTATAAATATATATTTACACAATGTACACAAATGGATTCATTCATAAATAATAGGAAATTAAGTATTTATGTTTGTCTCTTTTATGGTTCAACCACATGGTCTCCTTTAAGCCATCTGGCTCAACCTAAGGAAGCACAGGCTAATCCAAATGCTATTAAGTGCAGTTGAGATTATAATGAGCAATTTAGGTATGAGGGCTGTGTGACTAGCGTGATCAGGCTGTACTGAGAGACATGGCCTAATGGTTGTGGATTGGAGCTCTGACCTTAGACCCAGAGTAAGGGATTATTTCAGAAGGGATTAAGCACATGTATTGGTAGTTCAACCTCTTTGCTTTGTATCTTCTCTACTTTTTCTAGGGTCAAGTTGGGCAGTTTACAGACCCTACAATGGTCTCTCTCTCTCTCTCTCTCTCTCTCTCTCTCTCTCTCTCTCTCTCTCTCTTTCTCTCCCTCCCTCCCTCTCTCTCATTGTAGTCATATGCATCTGCCTATAAAATGAGGAACTCTGCCCTTAACATAGAAAGAGAACTCTGTCTGCTCTCCCGCACTCTCTGCGACTATGGAGTGTTGTGAAATATTATTTTAGCTGGGCAAAGATGTGTCACATTTGTTTATGCTGTGTAATATTACTTTAGCTATTTGAAGATGTGTTACATTTGTTCCTGTTGCTTTTGTTAACTATGTAAAGATGTGGCGCAGTTGCATTAATTAAATAAAATTAACTTGGACGGAGAGTGGCAGGGTTAGCCACTGGTTGACAGGAAGTAGCAGGGAGGAGCTTAGCTTGTTGTTGTTGTTGTGGCATTGTGGGAGTTGGAATGGCTTGCTTCTGGGAACACCAGCAAAGAGAGAAAGTTAGCCAGTTGCTGTTCTAACTCTCTGAGTTCACAGGTTTTAACCCTAACCCTTGAATCTGAGTTTTATTAGGTCAGCAGAGATTTAGTAAGGACTACCTTCAGTGGCTGTGACAGAGCCCTGGTCTGGGGAAACAGAATTCCCCTCAGGCTAGGTGTTATTAGCTAGCAGGCTAATAGGCTGCTATTAGCTTAATGCACAACCACTGTAAGGAAGGTAAAACAGCCATGGAGATATAATAACTTGGATGTGCTTAGGAAGGACATTGAATCAGATATTTGGCACAGTTTCGCGGGTCACAGAGCACCTATCTGACCCAGGCTTCTGGAGTCACCCAGAATAGTTACTTCCTCGGTGACACACAGGTGACACGCAGGACAAGCAGACATCCTGCCTGACTCTCCACCTTCTTGTCCCTTCCTCCTAGCACCTCCATGTCCCTCCTCCAGAGTGATTAGGAAAATCGGCCCCCAGTCCTGCTCTCACCCCTTATTACAGACGGCACACTGTGGACCCACCCACTTCTCCCCCACTACCCACTCCTCTTCCTCTTCCCCACAAAGCACTCCTGAGAGAAGGGCAATCCTTATCGTGCTAAGTGGCTTGCCTCTTCAAGAAGGTGACTATTAGCATTGTGTCCTTCTGTGGTATGGGAAGCTTTTTCCTCCTCGCCTTTTGTGCTTTTTTCTGAAACAATGTTTGGCATCCTGCATCTTTCCCTGAACCCCCTTGAGCATTTATGTTCTTTTTCACCTGGCTGATTTCTAAAAATACAGTATGCTTACTCAGATACTTTATCTTTGTGCTCTAAAAAAAAAAAAATGCTGTCAAATCAGATGCAAAGTGACCTAATATCCCATCTGCCAAAATCCGTTCTCAGAACCACTCAGATAGAGGCCTGGGAAACAGCTTGGATAATCTTGTTTTTAGTGGCGAATCAATCCCACACCAGTTATGTTTTAAAGGGGTATTTATTTTGGGGGGTAAACTTACATGCACATAAACCATCAGGAAGGGAGCCTAGTCGCTGGAGCAGGAGCCAGGAGTAGGAGCCAGAACCAAGCCCCGGAACCAAGAGGCCGAGACTTGCAGCTCTTCTTTTAAAGAGAAATATACCACATCCCAGTGGGCTGGTATTTCAGCGGCTATTGGCTGACGGAGCGGAAGGTACTCCCGCAGCATGTTTTAAGTACTGCATTCGTTTCCTCCAGGCTGCTAATTGAGGACTAGCCGTAATTCGTTTAACATCTATTTATTGAGGGCACAGTGCTCATGAGGTGCCAATGCTGTGAGCAAGATCAACAAGGTCTTTTTTCTCTTATGTGTCGGGAACAGTGAGCAAATCAGCAATGGCACTCCTGCATGGTGGTGACTGCTGTCAAGGTTTGAAGTGCTCGGGTTGGAGGGATGCTTTGGGGGGAGGCGCAGGAGAGCTCCACCCTGCACCATCCTCGATAATGTGAGGATACAGCTCGGTGGAAAGTCAGAAGCAGGATGCTCTAGGCAAGGACACTGTGGTGTGGTGCTAGGAAGGAGCGAGCTTGGCATGATTGAGTGGTAGGAGGCAAAGTTGCCGGTCACAGTGTGTGTGTGTGTGTGTGTGTGTGTGTGTGTGTGTGTGTGTGTGTGGGAGGGTGGCGGTTAAATCCATTCCCAGTGCACCGGGAAGCTATGGGGAGGCTTCCAGCATGGGAGGGTATCAGAATGAGAGATGCTAGGAGGCTGTTATGATTGGAGGAGAGAGGTGGTGACTGGGAGGGAGCAGGCAGCAGAGGAGTACAGAGGTGATAGCTTACGGAGCATCCTGGAGTAGAGCTGAGGAGGCCAGTGGGTGCTGCTGGAGGACCACACTGAGAGGATCAGGGGATGTAATTAGAGACCATGCTTTTGTTTCCCAGTCACTCAGACCTGAACAATCACACAGAAACTATATCAATTCCAACACTGTTTGGCCAACAGCTCAGGTGTATTCCTAGAAAGCTCTTATATCTTAAATTAACCCATTTCTATTAATCTGTGTATTGCCATGAGACTGTAGCTTACTGGTAAGGTTCTGGCATCTTTCTCCTTTGGTAGCTAGCTAGCTACATGGTGTCTCCCTGGATCCGTCTTCTATCTCCCTACATTCAGTTTAGTTTTCCCGCCTAACTATATTCTGCCCTGCCATAGGCCAAAGGAGCTTCTTTATTAACCAAAGGTAATAAAACATATTCATAGCATACAGAGGGGCATCCCATATCATGGAGAACAGGGGATCAGGAACAAACTGCTGGAAGATCACCTAAGAAGGTGAGGGAACAGGGGGCCTGAAGCAACGTGGTACTGAATCCTCCACTGTTACTAAACGTGTCAAAATCCCCGTCCTGAATTCCAAGGAGGCCTTCCTCCCATAGTTTCTTTATCATTCTGTTTTTCGAATCTGCCTAAAGATGTGGCCCGGCTTCATCCTAGTGAGAACAGCTTGAGGGAGGTTGGGAACCTAGGGCTGGCGATACCCTGGGCTTCCCCATATGCGGAATGGTGACATCTGGGTCACAATATGATAATCATCTATTCATGCTGCCAAAGAAGGCACTCTGAGCCCAGCCACGGAGCGCAGGCAGATATTGGATTGCATGGGCGATTAGGAACGGACATCATCTCAATGGTAGATGGCCTTGGGGACATTTGTGGGGTTGGTCTTCATATGTTCTCAGTTTAGAAATGATATATTTAGGAAATAACATTTGACGCTCATTTCCTCTTTGTTGGTACTTTGTGACTAGCTACAGCTGTACTAAATCAGCGGCAAATACAGCCAGATCCTGAGAAATAATGACCCATTGTGCTGGTTTTTAAAGACGTGTTTTTTTCTGACCTGGATTTATTGGGGGAGCTTTTTTATTTTTAGTTGTTATTTTTATTTTTTGGAAAGTTTTGAGATATTCTGATACGCACACCTTAGAAAACCGAGATAGGTGTCCACAGAGGCCGACTAGGTAAGTCAATCTGGGACATTCTTGTTCTTGGATGCAGTGGATGGCTCCCTAGGTAATGCCACCATCTAGTTACAGGTTTCCTTAATGAGAAGAGAGCGTCTTAAAGAAGACCGAGTTTAAAACGTGGTCCGGGAGTTGAGGTGAGTCAGTAGGTGAAGTGTTTACTATGCAGGCATGAAGGTTTGAGTTCAGATCCCCAGGGCAGATATAAAAAGTGGAGCATGGCTCTGTGTGCCTGTAACCCTAGGACTGCAGAGGTGATGGTTCAAGAGACAGGCAGATCCCTGGGGCTTACTGGCCACCAGCCTAGGTGAAAACAATACGCTCCAGGTAGAGCGAGAGACCGTCTTGAGAGAATAGGGTGGAGATTAACATAGGAAGACATCCAGTGTCTCTCTCTAGCTGCTGTGGGCCCGTGCTGGGCTAAGAGCACTCCCCTACTGGATATTCTATTCACTAACCCCCCACCACATGCACATACAGGAACCACATCCAGCCTTTAAGTGAACTAATGTTTTCTCTCCTTTGTTTCCCATCAGCTCACAGACATCTCATCGAATAGGAAGCCCAGATGTCTGTACGTATGTCTTTGTTTATACTTGGGCCGTGGGGTAATGTTTACACTGTATGCTTTCCTATTGCATTGGATGTCAATGAGTGGATTTCTCAAGCCAATTGTGTTTGAGAAGGTAGCTATCTACACGTGGAGTTTTAAAGGCTTACCTGGACATTTACCTGTAGGCCAGTGACACTTGTAAATAGCTAGCAGCTGCTCAGTGAGTGATACCATAGCAACACTGGAGTGATGCTCCCAGGACTAAGCTACTGTATCTTTTTCTTACTAATGTATTATATATACATATATATCACATTTTGATGTGAATATAGTATATTACTACTTTATTGCACTAATTCCTATAAATCACATACTTTAAATATATACACACCATCTTTTGCTGAGTCTCCTGGTGGTCACCTAGAGCGTTATGAGATATGAGTTTGCACACTGCAGGTCTGCACAGCATTCCGGAAGTCATTTGCATTTTCCGTGCCTGTTTCATCATTAATAGTAGAGTTAGTAATATAGAAATATCTCCCTGGGATTTAATGTCACTCAGTCACAGAGACTGTGGGGAATTAAAATACGAGCATCTGTGACTTATCTTTGGTGGGAGCATGGTTCGCCATGGTGGACAGCAGTGGTTAGTGATGTTGCTTTTAAGATATAAAGAAGCCTCTCTCTGTGTGTCCCTCTCCCCCACCCTTTTAGAATCCGAGGGCACCCACATTCTGTGTGCAACCACCCAGAGCTGAGGGCCCATTTCCACCTAAGGGGGAGGAGCTACCTGAAGAAAGTCAAGGATGAAAGAGCCGGAATGCAGCCTGCCAAGGCCTTTCACGAACAGGCTGAGTCTCCGAGAGAATTCTTCAGACCAGCTAAGAAGGGGGAGCATCTGGGCCTGAGCCGGAAAGGCAACTTCAGGCCCAAAATGGCGAAGAAAAAGCCTACAGCCATCGTGAATATCATCTAGAGCATGCGTGGCTCAGATGCATCACCTTGGGGCTTGGGGAATGATGTTCCAGGGGCCAACAGGGTTGACCTTTTGGGCACATTGCCATAGGAAGACATAGCAGAACAAGGAACACATAGGGACACCCTGATTAACCAGAACTTAACAAAGGGGGTCTCTGTGAAGCAAGATTATATTTCAATCTACTTTAGGTGCAAGCGAGGCAAAAACTAAGAAATAATTAAAGCAAACCTTGAAGCGCTTTTGTCCTGTAGTTCTGGTAAACATGAACCTGTAACTTCTAAAATAATTGGTCCAGTTTCCACCTGGGCTTCTATGCCGTGGTCATCAGTGGACCACTCAAGATGCCTTGCTCTGGTGTCTGCTGCTCTCCGAATTATGAGGCAAGGAATGTGACTGTGAAGTTCTTCTACTTTTTAAAATAATATAGATTATTATTAGTGTTTAGAGACAGGGCCTTGTTCTATTATATAGCCCTGACTGGCTTGGAACTTGGTATATACCAGGCTGGCTTTGAACTTGCAGTAATCCTCCTGCCTCTGCCTCCCAAGTGCTGGGATTGCAGGTGTGTGCCGCCACACCCAGTTAGGGGGGGTGCAAATCTGGTGAGAGCAGTGAAATAAGAGGGTTTTGTTCTTGTTTGTTTGTGTTTAGACACAACTTTGGTCCATTTGAAAGTCTGTATAAGAAAAGTTCCGGTTACCCTGGAGTGTTCTGGTTAATCAAGACTTTAGTCTCCTGGGTGGCTCACCGGGAGGGTTCGGCTAGACCTCGGCTCTCACTTTGCCAGATGGCCTTTAGGTTTGTTTGATTCAGATCTGGAGTCCTTCAGAGCATATTCATTCTGATTTGGGCGCACCCTACCTGCCTCTTTGGCTAAGCACGCCACACCCTCAGAGCTGTCCGCCAGCTTTTTTAGATAGCTGCTAAAACCCTTGGGGTCAGCAGCATCACTGATGTGGTGCCCAAGTGCTTGAAGTGCCCGAGGAGAGCTCATTCAGTGTGCCAGGAGCATCCTGGGCATGCTACAGGGACGCCCAGCCTTCGCTACCACCTGCTTTCCCGAAAGGACCACTAGCTTGCTATCTGCTAACTGTGAGCGAGCATGCCCTTCTCTTTGCTGTCTTCTTTTCCCACCCAGAAGCTCACTTCACCTCCTGTAGCTTCCAGGACTAATGTCCACTTTCCTACCTGTCAGCCACACACCTAGGGTGTTCATTGTGTGGCGCATTCTATTGTAAGTTTAGGGAAAAAGAGGATGCATGTGGGATCTGACCTTTGACACCATCCTCCCCAAATGGTATTGTCCCCTTAAAAGAACTCTCCAGAATATCCTCTCTTTAAATTTTCTTCTGGAAGGAGTTTTCATATTTTTCCTTAAATTGCATAGTACCATCAGATCTCTAGAGTGTACACATGCTGACATCCTTCCTAAAACAGGGATAATGTTGTCCATAATTATGTAAATATATAATACATACACTATATATATATGTCAAGTATATTAATAATTTATTTTTAAATACTCATGGAAAAAGTGTGTGTTTGTGGTGGGTGGCTTTAAAACTATATAGCTTTGTTTCTGTAAATCGAATTCTTTGGCTTTACCAGTGAAAACTGTAACCTAATTAACACTAGTAGGATTATTGTTGTTGCAACAAGCATCTGAGTAGCATCACATTAAAACATAGATACTAAAGCAGTTACCTAGGATGCCAATGAACTGAAAAGGAGCGCTCATCGTTTTCAGATACGTTGAGCCTGTCCTCATGGGAAGGCTGATGTCTGAGTCTGCATGGACTTCTGATTTCTGGGGGCAGGTCTTCAGTGTGGTGCCGAGGTGGATCCCAAGTAGGGAAGGAACACAGCTGTAGAGATCACTGTTAAGGCTGGCATTGTGGAAATTGTGAGATTATCATTTATTTGGGGAAGAAATCCCCGCCATAGTTATTTAGTATTGATGTTTATGTCTCAATTGCATTTTAGCCTTCTCCACACTGAAAATGCGACTGGGTGATTGTATCGCATGCCCCCTGTCCCATCGTGTGTGCTCCACAACGACAGCTTGGTTTTGAAGCTAGGATAGCCAGATTTGTGTAGCCAAATTTGTTTCCCATTTTATTTAAACGAACTCATTTTTGATGTTTTCTTTTCACATGCCTAGAAGGAATGGCAGCCCTCTTTAACAGTGATACACATTCATCTTTGAAAAGCACCATAATGTATCTACTCTGTAGACGTTACACAAGATAAATAGTTTTGAGATTTAATTACTAAATTAAAAAAAATTCTTTTTAAGTTTCAGCTGGATTCTGACCCCCACACAAGGAAATGTACTAAGTTCAGTAGACTTCCTAGAGACATAAATCTGCTGTTGAAGTGTGGGAACTGGCTTACAGAACAGATCATTTGTTCACTCCATTGCCAAGTTCCATTTATGTGTTATTTTCAGGGTTTTTTTTTTTTTTTTGTCGCCCGAGGCAATCAACCTTAGCGTTGAGGCAGCGGCTTTCTGAGTAAATCACCAAAGTTTTTGAGAACCCATACTCAAGTTTTCACTAAAGTAGAAATTGAATTTTATTATTTATCTTGGAAGGAGAAAGGATCTGTTGAACTGGTCTTTTCTCTCATCCCCCTCCCCCAAACAAAAACAGATTCTTATCTGTAAGTGTGGCTTGCTTGGATGCTGTATTCCAGTATTCTGCAGGGCCAGTTAATTGTATAGAAGTTAGAATATTTCTGTTCCCAGGATGAAAAAAAAGGAAGTTTTTAGATTATGAAATATTATGATAATAAAGCTATATTTCTGACTAACGTGTTGGCCTCATTCTTCTAGGTCAAGTCTTTTGGGAAAGTCGAGTTGATTGCACTCCTAACAATGAACAGAAATGGTGTTTCACAAATAAACTGTTCATTATGGACATAATCATCGTGGCCTTACACACCTCTCGGCCTTCAGGAAAACTAGCTTGCTCATTTGCACACACTCTGGTACTACATCTCAGTGTTCTTTCTGCGTCCGTTCACATTAAGGGGCCTCATTAGAAGCCTGCTCAGCATCCTTCCCTGTCTTCCTCTATGACTATGAATAGCCTTCCCAAGACCTCAGTTTTAAACTTGTCAACTCTTAGCAAAAACCATAAACAGACGTCACAGTGTATCCCAGCCTGGGTCTGCTGCCCGTCCTTATTGCTGTAAATCCCAGAGAGTACTTAGAACAGGTTGCAAAGAGAGGAAGGAACCTTTCAACCAGTGGTCTTCTAAGGAGCGTGGAGCTGTGGGAACTCAGGGAACTCCAATTGTCGGTCTGTTAGCGCTATTGGTGAAATGCCCTTAATCTGCTCTCAGTATTTAACTAGGGTTAGGTTAGTTGGTGCACCATGTTATAGTTGTTTGTTTGTTTTTGAGAACTAGCACAGTCGTCTGTTCCCTGTTATTCAGAAATGTACGTTAGTGTCTTGGATTCCAGGGATGGCATGCATGGACAGTCCTGAACAGGAGGCCTGGAGAGATTTCAAACAGTGACTGCTGGTTAATGTTAAAAATTGGATTCCTTTGGGGGCCTCGGTAGCCCAACATGATGGTCATCAGTTCAATCCATGTGATTCCGTCAGGTCGGAACATGTTTTCTCTCACTTGCAAAAGCTACTGAGAAATGGAAAGGCATGAGACTAAAGGGGAGATGACAAAGAATGGGAAAAGAAATGGGAAGGGGGGAAAGAGAGTAATACAGGGTGGCAGGCGGAAGAAGCGATCCCAGGACATCGGATGCACAGGAAGAATGAGACAATCAACACCTTTACTTGAGCTGGGTGTGAAGTCTGTAATTCCCAGTACTCAGAAGGTCTCCACCTTCTTGAGGTGGATCAAGAATTCATGGTCATCCTCAGCAACATAGAAAGTTCAAGGCCAGCCCAGGGATACGTGAGAGTCTGTGTGAAAGAAGAAAAGAAAGAATGAAGGACAAAAGGAAGGGAGGGAGAAAGGAAGGAAGGAAAGAACTAATTAATATATACTAATAAAAAAAAGAGAGATGCACAGACGCTTCTAACACTAAATCTCCACAGAGAACACAGCAAAGTTCACACTCAAAACAAACCTCACATTTAAACCTTTACATTACAAACTTTAAAGTAAAGGTGGCGAAATCTTGTCAACTTTTTCATTGTGTTTGTTAGCTCGGGCATCACACCGTGTGCCACAACAGACAACACAGGCAAAATTTACTTTGTCAAAGCGTGAAACTTCATAAAGGGATTGCTGAGAAAGTGAGACCAATAGATACAGGTGGACAGAAATCATTTGCCTTCATCCCTTTTGTGGCATTAAGGTAGTAGATGCTTATGACCTGTGTCTTGTGTCAACAAAATGAACACGCATGAAGAACTACTTACCCTGTCTCACTACAAGGCATAGGCAGCTGTTTTCTGGGATAGAGAAGACTACCCCGGAGAGGAATTTGATCTATGGGCAGGCTGGGTTCTGCCACCCTGTAATGGGGACACTGATAAATTTTGCATACACTGTGGCAAGTACCCAGAATGGTACACGAGGCCTGGTCTTGTGACGAGACAGGGGTATGATGGCTGCTTTCGTGTGTCTGCGGTGTCATGGAGGGCTGCCTGCCTTGTGTCTGCAAGAGACGTTACTGGAGTCAGTAAAACAAGATTATAAAGAATCAGGGGAACATCATGGTCTTGGAACATTTGTTCATGTTACTGTTCGTCTGTCTCTTCGCCTGGAGCTTGGGCCAGTGGTGAATCTCAGTATCTGCTTCCATCTGTTTCTAGAAGACAGTTCTAGTTCTTTGGGGTTGTGAACTGTAGGCTGGTTATCCTTTGCTTTATGTCTGGTATCCACTTATGAGTGAGTACTTACTATATTTATTTTTCTGCATTTGGGTTACCCAACTCAGGATGTTTTCTTGTAGTTCTGTCCATTTGCCTGCAAATTTCAAGATGCCATTGTTTTTTACCGCTGAGTAGTACTCCATTGTGTAAATGTACCACATTTTCTGTATCCATTCTTTGGTTGAGGGGTATCTAGGTTGTTTTCAAGTTCTGGCAAGACCATGATGGGGAAACCCACAGAATCAGCTGACCCGAACTTGCATAAGATCATTGACTCCTGACTGATAACTGGGGAACCTGCATGGGACTGAACTAGGCCCCCTGAATACAAGTGACTTGGGCAGTATATGGGGCCACTGGTACTGGGACTAGGATCTAACTCTAATGCATGTACTGACTTTGTAGAGCTCATGTAGAGATACTTTGCTCAGCCTAGGCACGGGGTTGGGGTAGGACCTTGGTCCTGCCTCAACGAGGGAGTGGGACAGGACTAGTTGACTTATCAGGGGAGGTGTTAACCTCTCTGAGGAGCAGATGGGAGGTGGGTTGGGGAAAGGATGGAGTAGAAGGAGAGGAGGGAAGGGAAACTGGGATTGGTATGTAAAAAAATAAATTTAAAAAAAAGAAGCAGACTTCAGATCATTAAGTAATCAAAATGTCTTAAGTACAGCATTGATAGGATTACATTATGTATGCATGACAGCTGTATGACATTAGGTACGGATGTTGCATTAATGTAGATGTTGGCCACATAAAGCAAGCATAGAGGTGACACACTAATCCGGGGGATTTTATCTTACTGCTGTGAGCTTTGTAAAGTTTTCTGAAACACAGGTCTGCGTTTGCCCTTCCAGAGTCCTTGGGAGACAGGTAGGGAAAACGGAAGTGCACTGTGCTGTTGTGAGCAGGTGAAGAAACTGTGGTCCGAGAACCGAGAGATGCGAGTTTGGCACAGTCACTTCTGCACGATGTGTGTCTCTCTTGGCTGAGTGTGGATGCGATGCGCTCAGAGAAGGCTCGTTTTTGTTACAACATGGCTCCTGAAGGCAAGCCAGCAGCTGCTTCATCTGGTGCCCCATTGCATCAACAGCAATCCTTTCCAGCACTGAGGAGAACTTGGCCGTGTTGGACCTAGTGAGACACGAGGTGTGGCATGTCAGGCTGCAGTGTTGTGCCTTCCTCTGGTTTGTCGCATGTCGTGTTGGCTATACATCAACATTCGTCTTTGTTATGAAAATAGTTGCGAAGGTGACTTTATCATGTTTTACAGTGGAAGCAGGGCTTACTGTGGTTTGCAGAAGTTTCTAGGGCCCGGGAGTCAGAGCCAGAAAGCGTCAGTCTGAATTTTATCCACTCCTTGTTTCCATCTTCGAGCCTCTTCACTGCTAAAACTGGAGATGACCATACATTCATACATGGGTTGATTTCACAAAGACTCTGTGTCCTAAAATTCAGCTTAACATGAATGAGCAACTAATGCCCTGGGGCTAGAAAGGTGGGTCAGGGGTTAAGTGCTTGCTGTACAGCATGAGGTCTTAACTCTGGAAATCCCTTCCCCCTATAGAAGACTGTGCATGGTGGCAAATACCTATAATTCTGGCACTGGTAGATTGGGACAGGGGCTCAGCTGGCCAACCAGTCTAACCAATGACTGAACTCCAGAGTCAGCAAGAGACGAAGTCTCAAAAACTTAACATGAGAGTGATAGAGGAAGGCATCCGAGGTTGGGCTCTGGTGTCTAAGGGCACATGCACATACTTTCACCCCCTTAGTGGCCTACTTCCAGGTCAGCACCCTGCCTGTGTTTCCCGGTCCTCCCAAAAGAACATTACCATCTGGGTACTACACACTCAAATCCTGAGTCTAGAGAGGACACTATGTATTCAAGCCATAACATTCTGTCCTTAGCCTCCAAAGGCTGATGGCTAGCCCATAATAGGGGATGCATTTGATCCGAATTCTAGAAGCTACTAAAATTCTTCTGATACTTACATTTAACAGTTACAAAATACGAAAAAAAGTTATATACTTCCAGTATATTGTGGTACGCAGTGTCTAAACTAGGTCATAGACGGGAGAGATGGGATATGTCTTAGTCTGTGTTCTCTTGCTGAGAAGAGTCACCATGACCAAGGCAACTCTTAGAAGAGGAAGCATTTGACTGGGGGCTTATTCACAGTGTCAGAGACTTCGCCCATTATCATCATGGTAGCATGCTTGGCAGGCACAGGGACAGAGAAGCAGCTGAGATCTAGCTGAGAGCTAGATCCTGATCCATAGGTAGGCAAGCAGCAGGCAGAGAGATTGAACCTGTCATGAGCTTTGAAAATCTCAAAGTCTATACTTAATGACACATTTGCTCCAACAAGCCAGTGCCTACTCCAACAAGGCCATACCTTCTAATCCTTCTAATCCTTTCAAACAGTTCCATTCTCTGGTGACTAAGCATTCAAATATATGAGCCTGTTGGAGCCTTTCTTACTCAAATGACCACAGACCCTAAGACATAAAATCATGGAGATTATCATTAAATCCTACCACTCCTTGTCCAAGATCCAGTGTTTTATGTGAGCTCCCCCAAGCTTGAGTAGCTCGATTTTTCTTCTTTTGCCATCCGCAGTCCACCTGGCCATTTTCTTGGGCTGGCTTGAATCACAGCCTACACCTGTTATCAGACGATACTCCACATTTCTGGGATCTCTCCCGAACCAAGGGTACCTTGTAGCTTGGGCCCCACATCACAGCTTCATTCACTGTACTCCGAGAGCCTCTCTGCAGAAACCACCCACTTCAGACACATTCTTAAGGGCCTGAGAAGCCTCAATAACCTCATAACTCCTGCATTCTGTGTGCCCACAAAATGAGTACCTCACGGATGAGGCCAAGGTCTGCCACCTGCATGGCAGGTTGGTTGCAGTAGCCCGTGAATACCTAGGTGGTAGAACCTGGGGAAATATTCCCCTATGGGGTTCCTTGCAAACAGAGTATCCCAGTGGCTCTTTCCTCTCAAGGAAAAAATCTTTCACGTGACCTTGTCATTTCATACCTTTGACCCAATGGTGCCTGTGGTCTGCCTAACTCCCTTTTATCCCAGGGAAAGGTGTGTGGCTTCTCTTTAATGGCACCAGTCTCTTCATTGACCACAATTTTTAATTCATCCCTTTTTTCGTGCAGGCAGCAAAATTTTCAGATCCTTCTGCTATGCCTTTTGTTTTCAGTTTTCACTCCAAAGCTCATTCAAATCAACCAGCAGTGGTGATACCACATCTGAATCCCCGTCTCTCTTAAAGTTTCTACTGTCAAATTAATGAGCCCATTAAAAAAAAAAAACTCAGCTTCTCCAAAATAAATTAAGACGTGGACAAAATACGTCCAATTCTTTTTCAGAGTGTAATGTGAATGTCTCCTAGTCCAAATCCTAACAGATTCCTTGTTCCCATCTGAAACCTCATGAGTTGGCCTTTACTGTCCATCTTTCGGTTAGTGTTCCAGCCTTAATCCTCCCTCTTGTGATCCCACTAGAATCCTTCATTAAGCTCTGAGCGTGCTAGGACTTCTCTACCTCATATTTCCAAACTCTTCCAAATCCCCCCCCATGAACCGGTTCCAACAGTTTAGGAACCATGTGGTTCGGTTTAGTCATAGCAATGACCCTACTTCTGGCACCAATTTGGTGTATTGGCTACTTCTCCCATTGCTGTGACTAAAATGCTAACATAATTTCAAGAAGGAAGGATTCAATCTGGCTAACAGTTTCAGACATTCTAGAATATCTGCCATATCCTATCTTAGTGGGGAGGGCATGGCAGAGCAGAACATTTCACGCCTTGGTGGGCAAGACGCAGAGATCAGGCAGGAAGGAGTCTGATCTCTGATGATATGCTACCAAGACACTGCCCTCTGTAACCTCCTTTCTCATGCTCAGTCCCACCTCTGAGTTTTCAGAACTCAAAATAGTCCCGCCATCTGGAAACCATGCATTTAAGTCATGTGTCTATGAGAGACTCAACACTCATTGGGCATAACAGAAAATACAGTTGTCTGAGAAATTCTGCCTTTAAAAACAACTTTCTCTGTTTTTTTTTTGTTAAAGCATACCAGTCAAGTTTTGTAGTTGCTGCTGCTGCTGCTGCTGCTGGGGACTAAACGGAGGGTCTTTCACATGCTAGGCAAGGTCTCTACTCCTGAGTTACAACCCCCGCCCCACAGCGATTTTACAGTCTTTGTCTGTTGACGTCATTATTGATGTCACTGGCAGTTTCATTTCTGTTGTATTTTATTCTCCTCTCTTTTTAGTAATATTATCCTCAGTCACTTCATAGCTAGGTTTTTATTTTCAATTAAATACTGATAATTGTCTGCAAGAGTCATAGAGGCTCCAAATGTCTTTTTATGGCAGTAGAAACAACTAAGAGCTCATGTCTCAAACTACAAGGAGAGAGAGAGAGAGAGAGAGAGAGAGAGAGAGAGAGAGAGAGACTGAAAGACTGGAAATGGCACAAGTCTTTGGAAACGTTAAAGTCTGGCCCCAGTGACACACCTCTACCAACAAGGCCCCACCTCTTAATCCTTTCCAAACAGTTCCACCAATCAGGGACTAAGTAGTCAATGCAAATATTAAAGCATAACAGCTTATGGGGGGCATTCTTATAAAAACAAAACAAATGCTTTTTGATTGATAGTTCAACCACATCATATTTTACTTTTTCATTTTGCTTTTACCTCTGAATTCTGCGTCTCAGATTGCCTTCAGCTTTGTGCAAAACTCTCACCCACTCTTTCCCAGTGCGGGTCAAATGGCTTCATCTTCCACACCGTGGATTGAAAATTGGCCTAACAGAAGTGCTCTGAAATGGAAATTCAGTACAAGTCAGATCCAAAGAGAATCAAATGTAAGAAATGATGTGTGGTATAGAATGAGTGTGTGTACCTGAGTCAGCATTCTCCTAACAGAAGTAGAAGGAATCCCTGGTCTTGGCGTTAATTCTCTGAAGAATCCATTCAGGATAAGACATGTGTTTTCCAACTACTAAATCCAAAACCAAATGCCTAGCATCCCGAAGGACGAGCCTATTCATTCCCACTTCTTGATGACAGAAAGTTGGGGAAATGGCTGACAGATTCAAGATGTTTAAAAGGTCTTGGATCATGACGTCCCTGAGAGGTCCTTTGTAGCTTTTCTATTTATATTGAAATCTGACTGGATAGGGGGCATGTGAACAGACATAGAATCATAGAACGTGAGTTTTTTGTTGTTGCTGTTGTTTTTATAACGGATGCACCCCTCCAATCCAAGCACAAGGACACTTGCAGGCAGGTCCCTCTGATTTGAATTCAAAACCGATGTATTTATCAACCTTGATAAATGCATTTACTTTTGCTTACCAAAAATCATTCCTTACAATTCTCACACTGGTCCCCAAATGCTTGAGTCTGTCTAAGCCAAGTGCAAAGTGCTTTTCTCTCCTCACCTTGTGCCATAGTAATGGCCCCTGGTGCTCCTGCCTGCTGCTGTCTTGTATGGGCATCTGGTCTGAAGTGTCTGGGAGCAGACTATTTAAATAGCTTAAATAGCTTATACCCTCTAGTTATTTTTTCAAATGCCATTAATGAGTCTGGCGAATGAAGCACGCAGTAGTTTCTCATACATGGGACCTGCTGTGAACATGGACAAAATGTCCCCTCGTGCTTCTTTGTCCAAGCCACACATCATTCAGCTAAAGTGCTTTCTGTAGGCTTCATCTCTGGATGTTTGGGTTAGGAAATGAGAGCGATGGAAATCATTTCACCTTAACTGAATCGGTGGGACATTGTCCGACATTCCTGAGGTGAGGTTACCAAACTCAAGCTAGATGTGCATTAGCACCCACATTACAGACTACACTGAGTCATTTTTTTTTCTTGGAAATGGGAAGGATTTAGAGCCATCTATCTTGATACCTTATACAGCTGAGACACACTGAAGAGAGTAATGTCCCAAGTTATCTAGGAAGCCAGTAGCAAAGAAAGAGCCACACCCCAAGTCTTTTAAATTTCTATGAACCAGAAATTCTAAACCCTGAACAAGAATAGTTTATTTTTTATTTATAGACTCAATTTCCTTTTACAATGTAGCAATGTGTTTTTTTTAAAAAAAATATGCCAATCTCTTGAAATGGTTAGCTTATTCTATTTTATTAATAATAGACTAAGAAATCAAAGTTTCATTTTCTTTTATGCAGTTCAGGTCTAGCAGAGCACCCTCCTGCACACAGTTAGTTTTTTAATTAGGGTTATTATTGCTGTGAATGGACATCAAGACCAAAATCAAGTTGAAGAGGAAAGGGTTTATTTTTACTCACACTTCCAGGTACTAGTCCATCACTGAGGGAAATCAGGCCTGGAATCTGGAGGCTCAAACCAATGCGGAGGCCACGGAGGGGTGTTGCTTACTGGCTTCCTTGTCATAGCTTGCTCAGTCTCCTTTCTTACGGAACCCAGGACCACCTGCCTAGGGATGGCACCACCCACAATGGGCTGGGCCCTCCTCCATTAATTATTAAGTAAAAATTCCTACAGGCTTGCCTACAACCTGATCTAATGGAGGCATTTTATCAACTGAGACTCCTTCTTTTCAGATCTGTGTCAAATTCACATAAAAGAAGCCAGGGCAGCTGGGATCCAGGACAGTGGGATTCCCTCCTTCTCTGTAAGGACACAAACTGAAACCTGTATCTTAGGTAACCTTATTCCAGGAAGAGACTATTGAAATGCACATAAACTGGTCTTTCTCATAATTCAGAGTGTATGCATTTTCTTTTCATGTTTCAATGACTTTACCTAACTGTACGCAGGCTCAGAAACAAAGGGAAGCAGACTGAGTATTTAACAAACTTTACTCCATGGCAGACTTTGGAGTTCTTGGCCCCAGGCCACAAGAGTAATATGTTAACTTTCTGCAAATTAATGGAGATCTCAAAAGCACACGATGACTTTCTACCATATTTCCTCTTCCAGTTCTTTCAGTGATCTGTCAAAGCACCCAATCGCTCCTCGAATGTTTCTGGTTTCTTGTTTGAACCCTGACCTGTAAAGCAGTTTGTATCGGCAGAGTTCTGGAAAATGACATTTCCAATGGAGGACTCTAGTCTACTTACATTTAAGGTCGTTGGTAACCAATAGTGGATGGTAATTCTTTGCTTACATCCTTCAAGAAAGAACTTGCCTATCTGTATTTATTTGTGCTTAGAGTAAAATGTCTACAGAGAGGAATTTTTTTTATGAAGCCAAATGACTGTCGTCATGAATTATTTTGATAGGAACAATAAAAAAGACTGTGGGAAATTCTGCTTGGCTTTACAAGCTCAGAACTTGAAGTGCATGGGTTTAAACATGGTTGAACAAACATAATTACAACTATCGTAAAATAACATATTGCCTCTTGTAGTAATGATACTGAGACGTCTTGAAGCCACAGTCGGTTTGGTTACACAGGCTCCCAGGCTGCAGTGTGAGGAGAGGTGTCTTTCGGGAAAGCGAACCCATGACTGACGCTCTGAATTTCAGACTGGAGGAGATCTGGGTGACTATGAAAATCCACTAAATCCCTCCAATCCAACAAGTTGTCCCCTTTCCTTTTGGAAGGGGATGTTGATTGTTCCTTTTCAGAGACCCTCTTATGACTTCACCTAGAATTTGTTGCAAAAAGACATGGTTTTGCTTAAGATCTGCCCCACCCCAGTTTGTCTCTGGTCCATACGCAGTAGCGGAATCGTCAAATCAACAAGCTATAGGGGGACAAGGACGAATTCTCAGCCACAGGGGACAGTTTAAACGCCAAAACAGTGTCTGATTTGTGTTGATGGAAGCTTGAGGAGTATGTGTAGGAATGGGTTTTATTATATGCTAGATCACTTAGGACCAGGTCAGTGTGTTCTCATGAACTAATATAAAGAAATAGAAATCCTGGATTCATTTTGTCAACTCAAGCAATTAAGAATGGCTTTGCTGTGCACTTAACTGTTTGAAGCTGAAGTTTATGGTGGTCTGTGTTGAACAAGTTCAGCCTCTGAAAAATCAGGGATTGAACAGAGAGAAAGAATCTACAGGAATGGGGGATAGCGGTGCCGTAAAGGTCCGCCGTGCCGTAAAGGTCCGCGGTGCCATAAAGGTCTGCCGTGCTGGTCCTGCTGTCCGCTCTCACTGGACCCTTCAAGAAGAGCTCATGGGACAGTCTCATACCAAGACATTGAGAAAAACAGGGTAAGTGTCCTTGGAAAGCTCTACAGAATCTGTCTTGAGAGATGACAACAGGAAAGGCTGTTACTGGAAAGAGCTCCTTAGTGTAACGAAGATGGCAGGACCCTAACGCAGAAGAGCTAGAGACAAAGTCGGTGTGTTGGAGAAAGGCTGATCCCTGAGGCTTCCTAGCCAGCCAGTCTAACCGAAACAGCCCACTCACGGTCAACAAGGGTGTCTCAAAAGAAAAGACAGTGCACTTAAGGAAGGCACCCAACTCCTGGCTTCCACATGCCCATGCACATATGTGAGCACATGCACTAACACACACACACACACACACCACATACACACATATTACACACATCACACATACAACACATTGTATACACACTACACATATGCACACCGCACATATACACACATTACACACATACACACACATATTACACATCACACATATACACACATTATATACACATACACCACACATATACACACATGCACACACCTTACCCACATACACACACTTTGCCCACATACACACCGCGCATACACACACATCACACACACACCACACATACACACACATTTTTACACACACACTCACACAAACACCAATTGCAAGAGCTCTAAGAGTTAGTGCACTACCATGTGTTTTGATCTTACGTATTTCATGACAAGCAGAGTGAAGGGGACCCGTCACAGTTTAGTGATTTCAGAATTTCTTTGGAATATTTTATTAGGATTTGAGATAATATTTAGTTTTGAAAATGAGGGGGAAAATGTTACATTTTTATTTTAACTCTGAGGAGGATATAAAAGACTCTCCTCAGATTTTTATAAATGACTACAGTTGTTCATTCAAAAGAAAATTTTAACAGAAAATCCTTGCTAGGAGGGCAATGTAGGTGATACTGAAAGAAAGTATGTAAATCAAATTTAATGATGATTTTTTTCCATTTTATAACAGGGACTAGGGTTACCAGGAGAACGCAGCTCTATGAATCCAATTAGGCTATAATGAAATGCGAGCTTTGAGCTTGCACACCAATTGATTTAGAGCAGGAAATAGTTATAATTATTAGCATGATATTTGGCACTATGATTATACACTAGGTTTTTCTGATTATTGAAATTATTCTTATTTTCAGAACGGGATTACTTAGTCGTATACAATGTGTTCAGGTTCACAGAGTCTGCCACGTGTCACAGTGTCTTTGGATCTACGGTAGGAGGAAAGAATTGTAAACAGATTAAGGGCAGAAGTTCTTGATGAAGAAAAAAATAGATCTGATTGCAAATGACTTTGTGTTTTTAATGAGGTTTTGCAATAGACCACAAAATATCATCTGCAGGAAAACAACAATGGTTCATTATAACCAATTCCTGAGAACTCTAATTGGAGCTCTCTCTCTCTGTCTCTCTGTCTCTCTGTCTCTCTGTCTCTCTCTCTCGTGTGTGTGGGTGTGCGCGTGCACACACATGTATCATCCTAACTGATGATATCATGTAGTTAGGATGCATCATCCTAACTGATCAGTCCTAACTGATGGACTTTGCTTGTCACTGTCCCCACCTCTCACTCTGGCTTCCACACTGAACATATAATGTTTTGTGTGTAAAGGCATACATAAAATCAAGAAAAAGAGGTGGTAAAGAATAAATGAATAGAGATGTGGTTGGTTGGTTGGTTGGTTGGTTGGTTGGTTGGTTGGTAGATAATCACTCTGCAACTAATATACAAGGGTTCCATAGCCCCAGGTCCTTCTACCAGGGAAGTCCAAAGGTACTGCCTGGTGAAGGATCGCATGAACTCACTGCTATGATACTTTGCATTTAAGCTAACACCTGACACATAGTAGTGATTTAATGAAGTCCTGTTGAATGAATGAATAAAAAGATGTTCTGTCATACTTTAAAAAAAACAATGCAAGTCGAAACACAATGTTGTGAGCTGGGGAGATAGTTTAGCTGGTAAGATGATTGCATTACAAGCATGACCAAAGTTTGATCCCTAAAATCCGCAACAAAAAAAGTTGTTGGGAAAAAGTCCAGTAGCATGCACCTGTGATTCTAGTGTTGGGTGGACCGAGAAAGGCAGCTAACGGAGATCAGTGACCCAGCTTAGCCTACACTGTCAATTCCAGGCTATTGTGAGAACTCATTTCAAATATGAAGATGGACGTTATCTGAGAAAGGACACTGGGGTTCGTCTTCTGACCTCTGTGCACGAGCATGTACCTGCATACATCTGGACACACACCTCCCACAATGTTATAATAGCTTGCCATTCCAACAAGACAGTAATCTGACCACAGTCAATCAATAGGGATACTTCCCTCCCTATACATTAAATCCCATAGTTGACTTTATTCTTGTAACTCCAGAGCCAAATTCTTTGGCTTTGTTCCTGGGCCTGATTATGCGACTCGTCTGTCTGTGATACACGGTCCTTCTCTTCTTTAGTGGCTGGCTGATTCATTATGAAGGCTGAAGCACTCTTCCTTGGCACCCCCACCTCCAGCCTCGAGGCCTCACTTATGACTTAAATGTGAAGTGTCCTGCATGGGTAAAACCTCTCATGGTTTACATGGGAAGTGTTTCGCAGGGGTTCATACATTTGCACATTTGGTCCTCAGACGGTGGTACTGTTTCAGGGGGTTGTGGAATGACTAGGAAGTGGTAAGAAAGTGGGTCTCTGGAGGGAGGGATCGAGGGCATAGCCTGGCACTATTCCTGTCTGGTCTCTGGCTCTGGACCTGCCCAGACAGATCAAGTCATGGGAACCCTCTGCCACCATGGGCTGAGTCCCCGCTGCCATGCCTTCCCCACTGTGAAACTGTGAGCTGAAGAAGGTCTCTGGAGTTGCTTCTTTTTTGTAATTTTTATTTTTTCATTAAAATATTTACACTTCCTTCCCTCCTCCCAATCCCCTCCTGCTCCCCCACACCCCCTTCTCCCTCTCTCACCCTGCTTGAGAGAGGGCAGGGAACCCTGTGGTAAGTCCAAGGTCCTCCCCGCTACATCCAGGCCTAGGGAGCTGTGCATCCATATAGACTGGGGTCCCAAAAAGCCAGAACATGCCGTAAAAACAAGTCCCAGTGCCTTTATCAATGGCTTCTCAGTCAGCCCCCATTGTCAGCCACAATCAGAGAGTCTGGTTTGATCACATGCTCATTCAGACCTGGTCCAGCTGGATTTGGTGAGCTCCCATTAGAACAGGCACACTGCCTCAGTTGGTGGACCAACCCCTCGCAGGCCTGACTTCCTTCCTCATCTTCTCCCTCCTTCTGCCTTTCAACTGGACCTTGGGAACCTTGGGAGCTCAGCCCATTGCTCGGATGAGGGTCTCTGTCTCTATCTCCATCAGTCACGGGACAAAGATTCTATGGTGATATTCGAGATAATCATCATCAGGTGTTTGGTCACAGAGACGAGAAAAATAATAAACATCATTTCATCTTCACTTGATATAAATGTGATGGAGTCCCCAAATGATGTAAAGCCAAGAGGGATGGCAGGACTCTGTGGCTATACCACAAGCCTATTCAGAGAAGCATTTTTTATCTTTAAGAACATTTTCATTAATTTGTTGGGAATCTTGTACAATATATTGTGACCATGTTCACTCCCTTCCCTATCTCCTCTCAGATCCGACCCTGTCTTCTTATCTACCTAAATTGTGTTCCTTTAAAAAAAAAAACCCTCAAAGCCATGAGCCAAATTCATCCTGCCCAAATATTCTTGGGTGTGGGGCCATCCCCTGGAATGTGATCCTTCTACCAGGGGCCACACCCTTAAAGAAAACTTGACTCCCCACCTCCCAGAGGCTATTGATTGCCAGGAGCTCCTCAGCTGGAGGGTGAATCTCATGCCAACCTCACCCTTCCATGCTGGAATTTTGCCCATATTGAGCTTGCTATCACAACCACAGTGAGTTTATTTGTTCAGCTGTCCTTTGTATCCAGGAAAATATTGTTTCCTTGAACTCATCCACCACCTCTGGCTCTTTCCACACTAGCTTCAGAGATGATTCCTCTTGTGGAATATTAGTTAAAGATGTGCTACCTTCTTTTATGCTGTGGAGTATTTGTTTAAGGATGCAAAGATGTGCTGTATTCTTTTATGTTACATTTGTTTAACTCCGTGAAACTGTGTTACTTTGCCTGCCTGAAGCACCTGATTGGTCTAATGGAGAGTTGAACAGCCAATAGCTAGGCAGGAGAGGGATAGGCGGGGCTGTCGGGCAAAGAGAATAAATTGCAGGAAAAACTGAGAAGGGGGGAGGAGTGAGAAAAGGGGGAGAGGAGGATGCCAGGGACCAGTCACCAAGCCACACAACCAAAAACAGAGCAGAAGGAAAGAAATGAAAATAGAATAGATAAAGGTAAAGGCCCAGAGACAAAAGGTAGATGGGATAGTTTAAGCTAAGAAAATCTGGCTAGAAACATGCCAAGCTAAGGACAGGCATTCATAAGTAAGAATAAGTCTCCATGTATTTATTTGGGAACTGGGTGGCATGTCCCCCAGAGCAAAGAGTAAAAATAAAATAAATAAAATAAAGTAAAATAAAAAGATCCCTGTTGGGCTGGAGAGATGGCTCAGAGGTTAAGAGCATTGCCTGCTCTTCCAAAGGTCCTGAGTTCAATTCCCGGCAACCACATGGTGGCTCACAACCATCTGTAATGAGGTCTGGTGCCCTCTTCTGGTCTGCAGACATACACACAGACAGAATATTGTAATACATAATATATATATATATATATATATATATATATATATATATATATATATATATATTTTAAAAAAAAGATCCCTGTTCTGTGGGGAGAGATTGTGTGAAGGCGCAGTGTGATGGGTAATGAAAGGTCCCCAGACTATCTTACAAAAGATACAGCTTTTGCACCCTCCAGGTTTATAGGTAAACTTTTGCCTTAGGGCAACATGGCCCACAGACAGAATGTGATTGGTTGAACTCCCCTATCAATTGTGATGCTGATTTAGTTGCAGTTAAGGCGGAGCACTCCTTAGTCTCTGATCTGCTGCTTGAAGACCAGTTCCGAGTCTCTGTTAACCATCCTCCCTTGCCAAGGAGGAGCTCAGAGAACCTGTTTCTATACCACCTTTTCACCCTGTCTTCTGTATGGTCCATCATATGTGAATACTTCCTTGTGTGATAATTTTTGAACTGGACCGAGGAAGAAAAATGGTAAGATATGAGCACTGGTATTTCCCTCCCATGGCTTCTCCTGCTGTAGCTCCTCCATGCTGGTACTGTAGTGAAGGTGGAGATGTGGGCTTCTTAAAGGCTTTATGGATATATATGGGTGCTCAAAGAAATATATCCGCCTTTTCTAGCCAGACTTAAACCAGGGTAGGAGCTCAGCACTGGGATGATGTTGCAAAATTCTCTCTAGCAACAGCACCCACACAAAGCTGTCTTTCTAAATTGGCCCTCCCTCCTATATGTATATGTTCTGTTTCCCAGGCTCTCCTAATCACTCGCTCCATTTTAACAACTGGCTTGGGAGTGTGATGGGAAAAGCCCTTATTGATAGCATTTCTGTTTTCCCTAGTGGAAATGCCCACAAATACAGTTCAAGCCACCAGTGAGCAGTAGCTGAGCAAGGTTAGGCAGGGTTGGAACCAGAGATGCACAATGGTGCCATCTAGCCTTTGGGAACAGCTCTGGTCCACTTCTGCATCCTCCTTCCTGTGTAACTGATTTCTGTCTCTATCTGCAAATGCCTCTAGGTCTTCGCCCTCCTTAGGAACATCTTCTTTGTGCTGTGGAATAGTCCTTCTGTACATTGTGAATATGCGCTACTCCCTTTGGTTGATAAAAAGCTGACAGGCCAGTAGCCAGGCAGGAAGTAGAGGCTGGACAGCCAGAAATAGAGGTACTGGCCAGGCAGGAAGTAGAGGCTGGACAGCCAGAAATAGAGGACTCTGGGAAGAAGAAGAAGCAGAAGCGGAGGCGGAGGCGGAGGCGGAGGCGGAGGCGGAGGAGGAGGCGGAGGAGGAGGAGAAGGAGAAGAAAAGAAGAAGAAGAAGAAGGAGGAGGAGGAGGAGGAGGAGGAGGAGGAGGAGGAAGAGGAGGAAGAGGAAGAGGAAGAGGAGGAGAAAGAGGAGGAGGAGGAGATGGAGTGGAAGAGATGCCAGCCAGCTGCCGGCAGGCAGAACATGTAGAAAATAAGGTAACAAGCCACGAGCCATATGGTGAAGCATAGATAAAAAATACGGGTTGATTTAAGGGTGAGGGTTAGCTAGTAGCAAGCATGACCTACCATCGACTGAGCATTTATAAGTTATATTAAGCCTCTGAGTGGTTATTTGGGAACTGGTGGGCAGGAGAGAAACATCTGACAACATCTTTGGGGTTTATGCAGGGAGTTTCACAACTCTCATAAAGCAGAGAGGAAGGAGTGGGATCTTTGATCACAGCTGTCTCCTGTGCTTGTCTGATGGTGTAGGTCTGAACCTCAACCTTGGCTTACTGCAAGGACAGCCTTTTCCCAAAGTGTGGCTAGGTGATAACATTATAGTTTAGTATCTAGAGTTGAGGATCTGAGAGTGATTTGATGTGTTGAAAACTGAATTATTGAGGCCAGCGAGATGTCACTACAGGTAAGGTTACTTGCTGCCAAGCCCGAAGACCTGAGTTAGACTCTGGGACCCACATGATGGAAAGAAAGAATGGATTCCCACAAATTGTCCTCTAATCTGCACAGATGTACCTTAATACCTGTGCACTCTACATACATTATGCATATATAAATAATAATAATAAAATAAAATAAAATAAACACAACAACAACAACAGCAAAGAAATGGGATATTGTAAGTTCATTTGTCATTCAAAGATGTGGTTCATAGTAATCTTCCCTAGGGAGTGGTTTTTAACTTTTGAGTAAATTAGAAGATGAACAAAAGCCAGACAAGGTGGCACACACCTTTAGTCCCAGCACTTGGGAGTCAGAGGCAGATGGAATTTTATGAGTTCAAGGCCAGCCTGGTCTACATAGTGAGTTCCAGGCGAGTCATGAAATTTATTCAGTTATTGTTAATAAGGTAACAACCTGGTAAATATTCCTAAATTCTGTATGGATATGTGGGGGTGTGTGTAGAAGCATGCATGTGCGAACAGACCCCTGTGCACACAGTAAGTTTGCCTTCATGTAGAAGGCTGATGTATGTTTTCATTTGAATATGAAATAGGCCCCATAGACACAGTTTTTGAGCAACGGGTCTTTCAGTTAATGGTAATACTTTGGAAGGTTCTAAAATTGTTAGGAGGTGGAGCCCATCTGGAGAAAGTGGGCTACTAGGGATGGATCCTTGGGATTGTTTAAATCCCATTGCCAGTGTTACCACCACCACCACTGCTTTTGCTTGCTCTCTGCTCCCTGCCTAATGAGGATACGAGCTGAGATGCTCCATCATGTCTTCCCAGCACGACAAATTTTACTGGAAACCATGAACCAAATAAAATTGTCTTTTTTAAAGATTTTTTTTTTGCTAGAAACATCACAAGGATATAAAAAATAATTAACAAAATATCTCTCTCTTGCAGAAAATCTCAGGATGTCTTGTTTTAGTTTGTCATGGCTCATTTATTGGGGACACAGTACCCACAGATGGGCTATTCTTCTAACTTCTTAGAAAGTTTCAGCCATTGGCTCAGGGTCAAAGGAAGGGATGAAGATATACTTCTCTCCCATTACTGTCTCTCTCTTAAGAAACAAAGAGGTGAAAGCAGGCGTTCTTCTGGTGGCCAGGAGTCATGGCTGGAACTGCAGAAAAGGTCAACGGGGCACCGATATTCTTGCAACCGTATTGCTTCCTAGGTGATCGTTAGCCAGGACGAGGCCACAGCCCAAGGACAGTGATGGTATGCGAACCATGAGATCAGAAAGATGTTGAGTAAACAGAGTTGATATTTGTTTGCCATTAATGTTTTTAATGATATTGTATGTTCTTTCTCATAAACATAGCATAATTGGGTTACCAATCGTTAAGAATAAGCATCATTCCATTTCCGTGTTGTAAGCCCAGAACATCCCATGCATGCCTCTGATTTGTCACTTAGAGAGGAATTACAAACACAGTGGTTGTATGACCGTCTTAAGGTTCTTGTTTTATACGCCTGAGGTGGCTTTTTTTGGGATCCATCTTGCTACACTGAATCTCTGAAGCTCTTGTTTTGTTTTCTCTTCTTTTACTTACCTATTATTATTTTTAGATAAGGCTTTACAGCAGCCTTCCTGCCATAGCCTCCTGAATGCTAAGATTGAGATTACAGGCATGGTATCAAATGCTCCCCTCACTGAAGTCGAAGAGTAGAATAGAAAGCACCCTTGCAGAGTTTTTCCCACACATGTAGAAAGATCCTTCTATTTGAACTTTCCATGACATTATTATGAGATTTTAAAAAATCATTTCTATCAATTTTATTTATTATTTAACTTTTGAGGCCTGTAGCCTCGGGATTCCTAGGTACTCAGGAGCCATCTTGAACGTCAGATCCTCCGGCCTCTGCCCTCTGAGTCCTGGGACTGCAAGGATGCACCACTGTGTCTGGTTTACGTTGAGCTAGGGATCGATAACAGGGCTCGGTGCATAAAGAAAGTGTTCTCAGTTCTATCAACGGAGCCTTGTCCTCCAGCTTCTTTGCGGGCCTTTAAAACTTAAGCTTTATTCAGCATACCACACAGACCCCAGGGACAGCGTGGAATGCCAGCATGGAATGCCAGCTTAGTGACAACTCTATCAGTCATTCCTTTGTCACGGAAACGTGAAGGAGAACGAGGCACCGACAAAGTCCGTGGGCACACATGCTCACCTGTGGAGCGCGCCGCGTAGATTCCCCTGGCTGTTTTTCTCTATACTTCAGACCAAGCACAAGACAGCTGACAAACAATCAAGTTTGTTTGTCAAACTTGTCTGACAATCAAGGTGTGGCCTTAGGTGTGCTCGCAAGTGAGCAAGTGCGTGGCCGCCGCGCCTGTTTTGACAGAAGGGGTAATGAGGACTAGGGATCTGTCATGTCCTTCGCTGCTGGTTTTATTTGTCATTCGGGACATAATTATAGTGTTTCTCTTCTCAACAGCTCAGGATGTGTCTGGCCAAAGGGAAAACCCAGAGCAGTTGGTAACAAGCCATGGGCCTCACCATCTGTCACTATCACACTTCCTAGGTTTCAACTGCAATAGCTCTGTCTGGGAGACTGGCTCCTTTATACAAATAGGTCAGATCTATTGATTTTGGCCAGCAGCTCTAGACTTAGAACAACACATTGACTTTTCCGCTCCTTCTAATTATTTGTGAAATTATTAGCAAGCAATAATGCTAACAATAAAAACAAAACCACTCTTGGGTATCCTACCAGAATATCCTTTACAGAAACAAGGGTGGATGTATGTATAAAAACCTTTAGAACACAGCAGGAGGCTTCCACACGAAATTCTTCGTTTGCTTTACAATATTTCTCAAACACCTTTCTATACCAATGAGTAGAAATCTTTCGGCTTCCTTTTAAAAGCAGTGACACAGTCTGTGTGTGACTCAGATATGTCTTTATGCCCATCCTCCACTGATGGTTAACGCTTTGTTTTTGAAAATGGTAGCTGTTAATGTGTTTAGAATAAATCACACGGTATTTATTTATAAATAAATAAATGCATGTTTAGTGCATGTTTAGGATCAACCTTGTCTCAGCTAGGCCTTCTGTTGCTGTGAAGAGACCCATGACCATGGCAACTCTTATAAAGGAAAACGTTGAATTGGGGCTGACTTGCAGTTCAGAAGTTTAGTCCATTATCATCATGGCGGGAAGCATGGAGTCACACACACATGCATGGAATCATGCAGACAGCCATGGTGCTGGAGACGTAGCTGAGAGTTCCACGTCTAAATCCTCAGGCAACAGGAAGTGAACTGTGACACTGGGCAGTATCTTAAGCATCTGAGGCCTCAAAGTCATCCCCCCTAGTGACACACCTCCTCCAACAAAGCCACACCTACTCCAACAAGGCCACATCTCCTAATAGTGTCATTCCCTGTACGTCTTTGGGGGTCCTTTTCTTTCAAACCACCACACACCTCTAGGTCAAAATGTATATGCGGAGTTGGAGATGACTCTGTATGATGCTTGCTGGACACAGAAGAAAGACCTAAGTTTGATCCCCAGAAGCTGCTTTCAAAGCTGGCATGGTGGCAAGCGCTTATAATACCAGTGTAGAGAGGTGGAGACAGGAGGATTTCCCTATCTTACTGATCCAGGCCAGTGAGACTCCCTGTCTCGAAACACAAAACAGAGCAAGATGGATGATATCTGAGGTCTGACACTTGAGGTTGACCTCTGACCTCCACACACACATACACATGAGCATCCATGCATACATGAACTCATACGTACCTCAAAGATATGTGTAACAAAATGATCTTTCATTGATGAGAATAAAGCAAAACAGGATTTGGGAATTTAAGAATGGACAAAGAAGGCAATATTTTTTAAATGACTTTATAAAAATAACATTGTGGAAGGTTTTCTGGTCTGCCAGTGCGTGTGTGTGTGTGTGTATGTGGTGTGTGTGTGTACCTGCATTTGCATGTACATTTGCATGTGGAGGTTAGAGGTTAACATTAGCTGTCTCTCTACCTCTCTTCGCCTTAGTTTTTGAGCCAAGGTCTCTCACCAAATCTGGAATCCACCCATTTCCCCAGCACCAGGCGTACAGATGCATGCCTCCATGGTTGTCTTTTATGTGCGCACTGGGGACTTGAACTCAGGTCCTCATGCTTGCACACAACTGCCTTCCCTGCCTTAAGTGGCATTTGGTCCCAATAAGGACCCACTGTGATCAATGGCTCTACTAACTACAGTGAGATCTAATAATGACAAAGAAAGAAGGAGCCTCTAGAATCATATTAGAGCTCATAATGAATACATCTTGTGATCTTGGGCAAAATCCACCCCTGGAACCTCAGCTTTCCCACCAATAAGATATCAGAACATCTCTGAGCCCACTTTTAATGTTCTTCTTATTGATTTGACTATCACCTGGGTTGTCTGGGGGTGCAGTTATGAGTAGAAACTGGTTAAATGTCCAGGCCTTAGCCCTTTGAACCTGAGCCCTTCTGACAAGGAGCCCAGCCTTTGCCCAGGCCAGCACTGATGAGAGCTAAGGGGTCAGGAGGACCATTTGTCGTATTTCCCATGCTGTCTCTGTCATGTGGCCCCAGCTCTCTTTCTATCTGCTTCAGAGAGACTAAGAAGCAGCATTCTCCTTAATCCAACCCTCAGCATCCTCCAAAGCCAGAAGTGCTTTCAGACGTGGCAACAGATTGCTAGTGTAGATCCTGTGGACCGAGTGACTCTCCATCCTGCGGTCCGATTTCCCAATGGGATTTCTGAAGTGAACAATTTGCTGTTCACCCCTTAATGTGGCACAGGTACTCCGACCATTGGCATTTTGGGGGCGCTGTCTTATAAATCCTTCACTTAATTAATGTTTCAAAACCCCTCGAGAGTGAACACTCACTGTCCTGAAGACCTCTGTAGCCAGTATCCCAATATTTTCGATTTGGTCCGATGGTGCAGAACTAGACGCACTCAGCATAATAGAGCAGCCAGCCCTGGTCTATCGAACCACGAAAAGTGCTAAGTTTGAAAGAACCAAGTCAGAGATGGTTGAAGGTCAGAATGACTTCCAAATATGTTAGTAAGATCAAAAAGAATCACAGAAAACAACTTTGCTTCAAATAGTAGGAAAAAATATCTGCCTCCGGGCTATTCTATTTTAAGTGTTTTTTAAAAGATCTATTTACTTAGGTATTTATTTTATGTGTGTGCCTTAAGGTTTGTGCATGTTATGTATGAAATCCCTGACGAGGCCAGAAGAGGGCATCAGGATCTCCCCAGCTAGAGTTACATGTGACTGTGAACAGCTAAACGTGGGTGCTGTGAACTGAACCTGGGTCCTCCGGAGGAGCAGTGTGCACTCTTAACCACTTAACCTTATCTATAGCCCCTTAAAGAATTATTTGTATTTGTATTTGTGTGTATGTGTGTGCAAATATGTGCATCAGCCAGAAGAAGGCATCAGATCTCCTGAAACTGGAGTTGCACACAGTTGTGAGCTGCCCAAGAGATGTAGAAACCAAACTTGGGTCCTCTGGAAGAACAGGGGATGCTCTTAGCCACTGAGCCATCTCTCTAGCCCCAGAATATTCCATTTTAAACCCTAAGGATTACATTAAGCACTCTCCTAGTAAACCAGGCTTGGCACTCAATTTTCAGTCATTATGAGGCTTAGGATATCTAAGGGTATGATCCAGGAAAGCCTCATTACACTCTGGTTTTCCTCTGAGGGTCCAGATTAGCAGGGAAACCAAGCCAAAAGGAAGTAGACATTGCTGTAGTATGAGCTTCTCCTTGGGAAAGCTTGATCTAAGCTCAACTTGCACTTCTCTGGGGATGAATAAAAACACAGATGGGGTCAGTTATGTGGTTCAGATGGTAGAATGCTTGTCTAGCATGCGTGAAGTCCTGAGTTCCAGCTCCAGGACCATATAAACTGGGTGAGACAGCACATACCTATAATCCAGCACTTAGGAGGCAAAGGGAGAGGGGATCAGAAGTTGAAAGCCATTCTTGCTTGCGTGATAGGTTTGAGGCCAGCTTCAGTAAATCAAAAGTAAAAACAATGCATAAACACACATAAAGCAAGCAAACAAAACCAAGCAAAACAAAGATTCAAAGAGTGAAGGAAAGGACTGAGATAATCCATGAGGCTTATGAGTTACTAAAAGATTTAATAAATTTTTGGAGGCCCCAGAAGTTGAGTTCCTGAAGTGAATTCCTTCAGGCTATGACTCACTGACTTTGGTCATCGAGGCAGCTGACTCACCTGCTCTCGGTTTGGTTGCGAAGAACTGGGTCTAGCTGGATATTTCTGTCTCGTTGATTTCAAGTATTAAGCATTTAGTGTACTGACACTATGATGTCCTTCTTAGGAAAACTACACATTACTCATGAGCAGATGGGCTTCGGGAGTGAAAACACGTTAGTAATGGCTTTTCGTTTCTGATGAAGACACCCTCACTCTGAACATCTTGCCAACTTCTTTACTCACATTGAACTGAGTGGTACTTGACATGGATCCAGAGTAGAATCCAAGAGGCTGAAGTTAGCGCCACAAAGCCCCAACGGGGAGCCAAGAAGTATCCCAAGACACCACCTGCAGACCCCGTTTTTAAAACCCCCAAATCCACTGAAGGCCTTGCATACACTGGGAATGGAAGTCTTGATGCTTGAGAGAGAGGGGATACTGAAAGCAATCGGCCAAGAATTTCCTTGGAAATACTGAGGAAGTAAAACCGCCGTGGGGAGTTCCCAGTTCTCTTGTTCTGTGTATTCAGTGTGGCCATTTTCAGTTAGATGGAGAATGGGTGGAGGGAGTCTGGTGGTCGGCAGTTCAAAGAGTGTTCTGTTCCCGCAGAGGATCTGAATTCAGCTCCCTTGTGTTGGGCAACTCACAACTGCCTGTAACTTCAGCTCTAGGGGAGCTGACTCCCTCTTCTAGACTCTTTGGGTAGCTGCATTGACAAAGGCACATAATTATTTACCTATTAACATGTGTGTTCATGCATGTGTGCACACGCACAATTATCAAATGATAAAATACATCACTTTTTAAAATAGTGAGGTAGGAGATACTTCCAGATCAGAACTGAAGCTGCTTACATTTCCCCAAGCTTCTTTATGCCTCAGTTTCTTCATTTTGGTCAATTAAAGGGTTGTGCTAGATTGGCATTTCCCAAATTTGCTTGAACAAAAACATCACCTGGAACAGTTGTTAAAAATGGGGCTACGCCTAGCCTCATCCCAGGTGAACTGAATGCAAATCGTTAGGTTGGGGGCTGAGAACTGATGTTAATTGGCACCTTGAGTGACTGCTTTTCAGACAAGTTTGGATGTTTAGGAAACACTCAGTAAGATATCAGCCAACTTTAACTTTGCTGAACGATCCTTCAATGCACCCTGACTCTTCTCTTTATATTTCTTTGCCTAAACTAGAAAAGAATCAAACAGCCAAGCTAGGTTACAGGTGAGAAGTATTGGTCTGAGGTAAGATTTAATGTGGATGGATATTGCCTCGGATGCACCCAACTTAGACTATTCAAGGTCTGTTTGTTGCTTTTCTTCTGCATGGACATCACCTCTCAGAAAGGGCCAGGTACAGTCACTCATCCTAGAGTTTAGACAGGTCACGTGGCTGAGTGAGCGATGGCTCTATAGGTAAGCTCTCTTGTTGATCTTCCAGAGACTGGAGTTGGTTCTCAGCACCCACACTAGGTGGCTCACAACCACCTGTAACTCCAGCTTGGGGAGACCCATACCAACACACAGGGCACACACACACACCACATACACACACACACACCACTTCTTTAAACAGCTCAAGAGTCTACTTTTGTCTTTCACTCTGACTTAACGACAGGGTCTGTAGTCATTGAGAGTGAGGTATCAAACGTTAACAGGGCTGGCCAACACTGGCTTCAGGCAAAGACCTCACCTGCTCTGAAAACCCCCTGAACTGGCTACACCTGAGGAAGGATGCCTGTGTCGGGTGAGGGGTGGTGAAAGGGAAGACTTCTCCATACAATGTGGAATATATGAAGTCAGAACGACCATGGTGCTGCCCCCGTGGAACGCCAGTTCTGGGCAGCTTCTTCAAGCAGCTTACACTTCTTCTCACAACTCCATCTCCTGACGAGAACAGAAGAGCGACCTCATTCAGAAGACTAAAAATTCACCCTTCCCTGCATCGGACCCTGTTTATCAAGGAAACACCTCCTTTTGGGAATTCAGCAGTGTTTCTGGAGATTTCCCACGAAGCAGGCCCTGCTGTAGGGCTTTGCTTGATGCGCTGTATTCTAGAAGGGGAGACAAATAATGAGTGGACAAATAAATGAACCCATTCCTGACGGTGACAAGCAAGAGGTGGAAGTGGCAGGGCTGGGGTGGGTAACTCACATGCCACATGCGTGTGTGCAGAGACCAGAAGAATAACGCGTGTGGTGGTTCCCTTTCCACCACGCAAGTGAATTGGTTTTCTCTTTGTGGGTCCCTGGATGTCCTTGGGATTCAGGTCATCATACTCGGCAACAAGAGTCTTTAGCAGCTGAGCCATCTTGTCAGACCCAGATAAATGGTCTCAAAGAATGATTAGGGAGAGAGTTGCCTTGTCTCCTCTTCCTCGGGAGGTTGGGGAGGGTTATAGCAACACCCTCACGCTAAATAAATGTTTAGATGGTTGAGGACTTCACCAGGATTGTAGCCCAGAGCCCGGGTTTCCCAGTGTTTGGAAGCGACTTATTTCTGGGTGACTTGACCTTTTTAATGCTTCTCCCGAAGAGGAGAGTCGGCTTGGCCACACAGGTGCCTTAGATCTGATTGAGGGCGCATGTGCCTCCTGCTAGCTGGTGGGTGAGTGACAGGGAAGAGCTAGAACAGTGTAAGACTCTCCCGCCAGGAGACTGGAGAATCTTAGCAGCTCATTTTCAGGAATGGTGAGACGGTAAAGTAGTAGGCGCTGTAGGCATTTAGACACCTGCGGAAGCTAAGGGAAGCTACTTCGCTTTCAGCCGAAGGAGACGGCAGCATCACCACCAGTTCCCCTCCGTCCTGCTAAACTAAGAGGAAGGTGATTTTTACCATTGATCTTAGCAGCCACATTTTTCATCCAAATCCCTGGCAATGTCTAAGTCATCAAACTACAAAATCAAATGAGTTTGTTTTTTTTTTTTTTTTTGACCCGTTGACTGAGTATGGTAACACAGGGCGTTGGGCATAGACAACAAACACTCTGTCGATTGAACTGTACCCCTAACCCCCTTCCTTCCTTTTATCCTCCTCCTCTCCCTCTCTCCCTCCCTCCTTTTTCTCTCTCCTTCAACCCTCCATTGGTCCCTCCCTCCCTTCTTCCTTCTTTCCTTTCCTTTTTACTGTTCTCATATATTACATCCCTATTGCAGTTGCCCCTCCCTCCTCTTCTCCCAGTTCCTCCACACCAGCTCCCTTCTCCCCCAGATCCACCCCTTCTCCTTTCCCTCGAGAAAACGGCAGAGCTCCTAGGGATGGCAAATCAAATTATAATGAGAATAGACACTTCTCCCCATATAAGGCTGGAGAGGGCCCTGTAGCACGAAAAGGTCCCAAAAGCAGGCGGAAGAGTCAGAAACAGCCCCTGCTTACAGTACTAGTCCCACAAGAACACCAAGCTACACAGTCATAACATATGTGCCGAGAGCACAGGTCAGACCTAAACAATTCAGTCTCTGTGAGTGAGCCCAGGTTAGTTGATCATGTGGGATTTCTTATGGTTTCCTTGACCCCCCCCCCCTGCCTCCTACAATCCTTCCTCCACCTCTTCCACAGGATTCCCCCAACTCTGCCTAATGTTTGACTACTGGTCTGCATCTGGTTCCACCAAGCTACTGGATGAAGTTTTCTAGAATGATGATTGTGCTAGGCTCCAGTCTACAAATACAACGGAGTATCATAGGAATCACTTCATTGCCTTTTATTATTATTTATTTATTTTGCGAGTCCTATTTGGTTCTAGCCTAGGTCACCAGACTATCCGGCCTCTGGTTCTTGGCCATCCAGGCAGGGTCAGGTGTGGCTCCCTCTAGTGGCACGGATCTCAAGTTGGACCAGTCATTGGCTGGCCTCTCTCAGAAATGTTGTGCCACCATTACCCCAGTACATCCCGCAGGCGGGACAAAATGTAGGTCGAAAGTTTTGTGGCTGGGTTAGGTGGTGCACAGTGATATCCTATTTGTGACCATGCATTTGTGAGGTTCGTTTATAAACGTGTAAAGGAGCTACCGCCACCTGCTGCCTTAGCTAAGATACTACAGTTGGCAGAAAACAAGCAATCCCATCAGGCAAGCTGCCAATTTTGCAGGCATGGGAATTTTCTTCTAGACAGATAGGAAAGTCCCACTAGCCATACAAGTTAAATAGACTGGGATATCGACTAACTGCCACAAAGTAACTAAAATTACGCTAAATCACTGAGGTTTTTTTTTTTGTTTTTTTTGTTTTTTTTTTTTGTTTTTTTTATGGCTGAAAGAGGGTACACAGAACTCCCATCCCCTTCCTTTTCCCTCTCCCCCTCCCTTTTCCTCCTCTTCATTTCTGGGACGTGTGTGTGTGTGTGTGTGTGTGTGTGTGTGTGTGTATACGTGTGTATGCAGACAGAACAGACTTGCTTGTGTGGCACATGAGGAGACCAGAGGCTGATGCTGGTTTGCCTTCCCTCCATAGCTTTTCCACCTCGCTTTGAGGCACGGTTTCCTACCAAACCTTAAGTTTGCTGTGTCCACTGGACACCCGTCACTGTGTCCAGGATGTACACAGTGCTGTAATTTCCTTTATGTTGCTATGATGAACCACTCTAATCAAAAGCAACCTAGGGAAGAAAAGGGGTTGCTGGTCACAGGGTACTGCTGGAGAAAAGCCGGGGCAAACTCATAGCAAAAGCCATGGAGGAATGTTGATCCCTGCCTTGTTGTTAGGTTCATTCTCAACTAGACCTCAGCTCAGAACCGTCTGCATAGAGAATGGTGCCCCCGTCATGGTCGACTGTGCCTTCCTACATCAATCAGCAATCAAGACAACCCCCACAGGCCAGTATGACATAGGCTATCTCTCAGTTGAGACGTCCTCCCCTGCCATGTCAAGTTAACTAGGTCACTTGGGTTCCAGGGATCCAAGCTCAGTCCCTCATAATTGAGGAGTCAGCATTTTACCCATGGAGCCAGCTCTCCAGCCCAGAGCCAAATCTTTTTATTTAGGAGGAAAAGTAACAGACATAGCTGATAGTCATTGAAATTTAACTACATAAGAAAGTGAACCAGTATGTCCAATTATTGGCCATAATGCATAAAAATAAGGATAATTTTTGATGACCTATAAAAAGACTTTAGTCATTTAGGGAGCCAGTTCAGCACTTCAAGGCAGAAAGATTTTCAGTAGAAATTTGTGTTTAGTAGGAGGTAAACATTCCCTGAGTCTCTTTCCAGGCCCTTGATGATCCACATCACTGAAATGACTAATATCCTGCCTGTCGTGGCATAGAACCAATTAGCCAAAAAAGCCAAAACTAAAGGGATGGCCAACCGGGAGTTAAGATCTAGTTCCAGAGCTGGTAACCTTGTGTCAGGAATCTCAGTTCTGCCCACAGGCTTCTCAGTGGCATAGTCAGGAGAACCGAACGCCCAACTCCATGTGTGGTGTATAATCAGCACCCCAAAGATGTTGTGGAGGCGCATCTGGGTATCCTCTGAGCAGATGGGCACCTTCTTGGAAGCCTGGCTCTCACTCTTAGCTCTCAGAGCAGGGGAGTCCAATGCCACAAGGACATGCACAGATGAGAAAATGCCCTTTCTGCTCTCAGCGATTTCAGAATCGCCCACCACTGTTGGGGACTGTGGACCCCCCCAGACCCTGAATTTCCTGTGACCCCCTGCCTGCTGGAGTAAACACCTTGTTTTCCTGTGTTTGCAGCTGCTCTGAGCAAACAACTTGTTTTGCAGCTTCTCTGGGCACGAGACCCCCAGGAGTTCCTGATGGCAGGGGAGTGGTTTCTGGTGGGCTTGCCGCTGAGAGTTAGGGTGTGCCCATTAGTCAAGGAGACCCTATATAAGCTGCCCTGGGACACAATAAAGGGGCATTCTGGGGGCATTCTTGGCGTTACCCATGTCTATGTGTGTGTTTCAATCTCTAGCCCCTTGTCCCGACTCACGAACCGTCCCATAGTGCATAGCGCCCCAGAGCAGGTGTTGTACTACACACCACCGTGAGTCGTTCATGTTTAAATCTTTTCACCATACACGCGCATAGAAAGAAATACACGTTTCTGTGGGTGTTTGAGGGAGTAGGACGGGAGAGATAGGGAAATGTGGCTGAAGTCATTTAAGCATCTGGCGGTTATGACTAGGAGTTTGGCTGGATATAACTGCTGTGAAAATACATTCGTTTCATTAATCTATTTATTTGTTGGAGACAGTGTTCCATGTAGCCAAGGCCTTGGGCTTGTCACGTAGTTGAGGCTGCCTCTGAGTGAGCCTGGGCACTGTGTGTGTGAGCACAGATCCTGACCCTCCTGTCGCTACAGGCCAAGTTCTGGGACTTCAGCTGTGCACCCCTGTGCTAAGGTTTACGTGGTGCTGAGGACGGAAACCCTAGCCTGCTGCACCCTAGATGGTCTATATGGGTTATAGTTTTTCACTATTATGATAAATATATAGTTATAAATATTGTGACTGTAATTCTTGCTTGATAACTGTTTTGTTATGTGTAATTTTACTATGTTAAAATGAAAGCCTTTCTTTTTTCTTTAACAGAAAAAGGGGAAATGATGGAGGAGGGTTATCTGTCTATTGTGTTATTTTCATTGGTCAATAAAGAGACTGCCTTGGTCCTTTGATAGGACAGAAAATTAGGTAGGCGGAGTAAACAGAACAGAACGCTGGGAAGCGGGCAATGAGGCAGACGCCATGGAGCCAGCCACCAGGTCAGACATGCTGAATCTTTTCCGGTAAGCCACCACCTCGTGGTGCTACACAGATTATTAGAAATGGGTTAATCAAGATATGAGAGTTAGCCAGTAACTAACTCTCTAGAGATAATGGGCCAGGCAGTATTTAAATAAATACAACTTATGTGTTATTATTTCTGGGGCTAAGCTAGCCATGCGGGAGCTGGGCAGGATGAAAAGCAGGCCTGCCTGCAGTTCCTTACTACAGGGCAACACTTCTTCCCCATAAATTTATTTTTCACTCCTTTTGAAAAAAATTTTTTGCCAACGGGGTCTCACAGTGTAGGGGAAGCTGGACTGAAACTCACTGTGTATCCTTCACCTGCCTCAAAGTCCCATCCATCCCCCTGCCTCAGCCTCAATGCATGAGCCGCTAATTCAGTTGCTTTAGGAAGCAGCTTGTTGATTGTGTCTTAAAGAGTCGAGCTCCACCGTCCCGGTTCTCTTGCCTTTGTAAGTTCTCTCCATGGCATAAAGTCACTGTGAAAATGTGAGTGGGAAATCCTGTTCTTCTAAAGGAGACACCTGCTACCTTCCTCCTTATGTCTCTAAGGGAAGGATTCTGGGAACAGTTGTGCTGACGGAGGCAACATCAAGGGCCCTTTAAGGAGTTATTTTGCTCTAACTGTATTTTCTAGGAAGCTAATAGGCTGCCGTATTATCCAGGGGAGGCTCATAAGCCTTTTGCTCCTAAATGTGCATACTTGTGTATTAATGTATATATGTTAGTATGTATGCATTTATGTGTGCTGTGTTGCATGTTAGTATGTATATATTAGTGTGGATTAGTGCCAGCAGTATGTGTTCATATGTATGTTAGTATGTTTGTGTATAGTAGTGTGTATTAATGTGTTTGGGTCTTGGTGTGTGGTTAGTATATTTTAGTATATGGATATCTGTGTTCATGTTTGTTAGTATGTATGTATCTTTGTGTTAGTGTGTGTATGAGTAGGGGTGTATTCTGCATGTTAGTATGTATATATATTAGTATGCATGGTAGTGTTGTTATGTGCATTAGCATTTTGTGTGTTCGTGAGTGTATTTGTGTGTGTGTTCATGTGTATGTTAATATAGGTGTGCTCTGTATATTCTAGTCTGTATGCTCCTATTTGTTCATATGTTTCTGTGTGTGTTCATGTGTTTGTGTTAGAATGGGTTTGTTCTTGGTATGTGGTTAGATTACTACATGTGTGTTTATAAGTTAGCATGTGTTCATATGCGTTTGTTAGTATGTATATGTAGTAGTACATTCCCTGCCCAGGTTGTTTTTCCTGACTTTACTTGCTTCAGAAATGCTCATAAACGCAGAGTCATGGTATGTCTCCTCTTTACCACTAGGGGGCGAGAGCTGACAACGAATCAGCCTGGGAGCTGACCCGCAGGCGGTGCAGGTGTTAGCGCTGTTTCATTTTGTGGTGCTCGGTTGATGCGCTTTATTTGTTGGTGAGCTTGAACAGCCAGTCAGCCACCTTCCTGCTTTTTGCAGTGCACGCCATTTACTTAATGCCGTCATTATTTTTGCCACTATTAATTTGATCTGCCGTTCTGGGAACCAGATGTATTTTATCCAACTCAATATCAATATTAGACTCCTTCTAAAACATCTCACTTTAAACTTGACCCTTCAAAACTCTGCCCGGTGTTGTTGGAGTAGTGGCTACATAAGTGTCATGTGACTGTGAGCTTTTTTTTTTTTTTTCTCTTTACTGTACCCCACCAAAGCGATTTCTTGTAATTAAACTCATATGCTTATCTAGGAGCCTGGAATCCAGATAAGGACCTTAAGCTAACTGGCTCTTTTCACATAGAATGCACATCTATCACATGTGACCGTCAGTTGTCCAAACAGTGATGGTGCCGGACTCCGCGTACAGTCCTCGGAGGGCAGATCGCTTCCTTTGCATCTGTCTACTCTGCCAGTGCAGGGATTACAGACTGTACACAAAACTGGTAAATGCGAAGGAGGCGAGAGGAAGCAGGAAGTTGGGAGTGGGGAAGTACTACTCGAAGGGTAGGCTACGAAGAACCGGAAGTCCCTGGAAGTAGAGACATGGCTTTACTCATCCGTGCATCATCTATACGACGGTTTCTAAACGGGGTCTGAACATTCCAAATCGATCAGAGCTTTGCTAAAAACAGATTCCCAGGCCCTGCTCCAAAACGATGAGTCGGACTCTTTGCAAGTTGCCCAGTAATTCACAAATCTACACATTCGCGAACTTCCGCCTAGTGCCTCGCAAAGCACGTCAAATACATACAGTGCATGGAAATGGTATCATCAATGGTTCCGTCTCTAACGTCGTTCCTTTAGACCCGAACACGTTTATTTGATAAAACAAGTCATTTCATTTTAAGAAAAAGAAAAAAAAATCTCCTCAAGTAGGCAAAATATTTTCTTTGATAACGAAGACTAAGCTTTTTAAAATTACCTTGATGTCAAGTAAATAAAAAGAAACCAAGAATAATGCTTATCCTACAAGACTTGGGTGCCTAGGCACAAAGACAAATCATCTCAGGTTCCTACCCTTGGAGTACCTCTGGGTACCACTCTGATACTCTCAGCACATGCCCCTCCCAAGACCTTGGCATCATGCATTCGTTACAAGTTCATGAAAACTTAGCCGGCTTTCTACTCGCTCCCAGAGTCTCTTTTTGGCAAGAACCTGGCTTGTTTAACACAAGGAAAGGCTGAGTCTCCTCATACCAAGTCCCATGAAGATGTGTGTTTGCCTCTTCTGCCGAGATCAGCTGGGCTATCTCTGACCCTCTATGACAGAGCCACGTGGACTCTTTAGGGAAGCACAAACTGAATTCTCTGTGTGGGCAGGAAAAAAGCCCGAGGACCTGTCACTGGTGAAGCATCTGCCCAGGATGCCATGTCCAGGAAGTGATTTGTTTGGCTGCAAGAAGTTGAGAGGTTTGCACAACACCACTGAAAAATATGACCTCATCGTCGCCAACGTAGCTTACCTCTGTCTTCCTAACAAGCAAGCCAGTTGCTCCCTCTGCACCCAGGACGTCACATCCCTTGCAGCTTGTGCACACTGGCTCAAAGCTGTGCCCCAAATGGACTTCCTTTGTCTCCTCGCCACCTGTGGTGGCTAATCTCTATTGCCAAGGCGATGCCATCTAGAATCACCTGGCAGGCAAAACCCTCGACACAGCTGTGAGGGATTTGCTATATTAGGTCAGCTGAGGTGGGAGGACCCACCCACGGTGGATGGTGCCGTTCCATAGGTTTGGGTCCTGGATTACAGACAGGGGAGAAAGCGCGCATTCATCATGCTCGCCTGGGTGACGGTGACGGCGAAGGCCTCCGGCTCCTGCCACATACTTTTCCATCTTGATAGACTGCACCTTGAGCCTGTGAGCCAAAGTAAACCCTCCCTTCCTTAAGCTGCTCTTTCAGGGGGTTCTGTCCCAACAATGGGAAACATAACAAAGACGCCGCCCACGGGGAGAATTGTTCTTGTCACCACCATCAAGCCCTGTCCCTGTGCTCCACTCACTCTGTCTAATGCCATCATCGTAACGACTTTAATAAGTAGACACTGCTGTTAATGCTAACAAATGGATAGCCAGACAGGCGGGGTTGCTTGGCCAAGGCCACCTGGCTAGCTTGATACAGGGCTAAGATTCAGATCAGAGGCTGTGTGACTTTCAAGTCCTGGCTTGGGTTCACACTACATCCACTGGGATTTCTTTGCTCCACCATCATCCACCAAACTCTCTGACTTTGGGTGTTGTCTTTATCTAAAACACATGCACACACACACACACACACACACACACACACACACACTACACATACACTTCAAGTAGCTGAACTGGTAGAGAAGGCAGCCAAGTGCCCTCTGCGCTCTCTTCCCATTTGAGAGATAAAAAACAGAGGATCAGCGATGTTAGGAATCATAGAGAATCCAGGACTTTCCACAAGGCAACATCTCGCCGCTTCTTGAGGCTGCTTCCTAGAGTCTCTGAGTCAATGAGCCAAGCCAAGAACTTGGGACTTGTGAGTTGACATAGCCACTCCCTAAGAAGCCTGGTCAGTCACAGTCAGGAACCACTCCACTCGTTCTCCATCTCACTGGGGAGTCCATCTGCTTCCTCCATCCCCTCTTCACTCTTAGGTCTTACTCTGCCGGACTCATCATTTATACGTCCATGTCCGGTGTCCAGCCAGAGGCTGTGTGCTTTGTGTGTCCTGTAAATTGCTTGTGAGTAGAACTGAAGAAAGATTAAGGTGTTGAAATGTTTGACTCCTAAGCTCTTGAGGAGATGGATTCTATCAATGTAGTTCATGGACACGTGACAGCCAGTCCTACAGGTGAGAGGAGAAATAGGTGAGTCTGGGCTTGATCTGGGCTCATTTGCTTTGCTTCAGAATGGCTGTGGAACCAGGTGGTAGCAGCCCACGCCTTCCATCCCAGCACTCAGGAGGCAGAGATAGGCGAATCTCTGTGAGTTCAAGGCCAGCCTGGTCCACAAGAGCTGGTTCCAAGACAGGCCCCAACGCTACAGACAAACCCTGTCTCAAAATAGAAAAAAAAATGTCTGGGAAGCCCAGTGTGTCGATCCAGATGACAGAGTGCACCCTACCTTTCTTTTGCCTCCCCATGCTGGGTAGAGAATATTTAATAAATATGATCCCCAGACACTGGGGACATGCCTTGCACCGCAATGAGAGAGTGGAACCAAGCCCTAGTGATACTCTTGTCTTGGAGTGGCAGTGCCTTATATGGAAGTGGAGTGTGCTTTTTGCTTCGCTGGGGTGTCTTTAAATAGCAGGGAACAGCATCTCAATGCTTTCCAAAGAGCTACTTAAAGTTATTTTTCTCCATGACAACAGCCTGCCAATAAGGATAGAATTTAAAGAGCTAGGACCCCAAGCAGGAAGAGAAATGGAAAATTTCATTGCTAAATTGAAGGCTTGAAGATTAACCCAAGCTGGCATGTAAATTCCATACATTGACTCACACTTACAGAGCAGATGAAGTGCGCAATCAGACTTCATGCTTTAATTAGCCGCACGTAGAATCCAGGGGACGTTAAGGGCGATCGTATTGGTGGTAGATGGGGTCCTCACGGACATATGCCACCATTGCTGGAGCTGAAACAATGGACTTGTTTTCTTACTTCCTACCTGTAGAAGCGTGAAGCCATAGATTTTGTTTAACCGCTTACAAATCGATATCTAAATAGTCCCTTTGGCCCTTTCCTTATATCCAACCTTCCAGAAATATCTTTTGCCTCATGGAAGCTGATTCCCAGGCACCATCTATCTTCCCTCAGCTCCTCAATCTCTCTTCCACCGAGCCCAACTATGCAGATGCTGTCTCAGAGGGGACCCCACCCCCATCTGGACCCCTACACTCATCGGCGTTTTGTTTCTATAGCCCGAAAGGTATTCTTTACCCTTTAGTAGGGGAGGCGGGTAAGGGGCTTACCTTCTACTCCTAACTGTCTCTAGAGAGGAATATGAACCTGTCCTGGTAACATCCCCCCACCCCCGCCATGTCACATGTCTACTGACCAACACCAGTTCTAAAGCAGCACCCCCACAGAGTCAATGCGATCTGCCACAGAGGTACCCTCTGGAACATCCCCTGTGTGCTCAAAGGCTTCTCAACTTCTGGGTCCTTGGACACTATTAAGGGCAGATACCCTGACAGTGGTCAGCTTTGCCCATTACTGTTTCTTAGACGAATGTCATCTTGGGGGCCCTTTTTATAGCAAGCATTGAGCCAGGCGATAGGGCATTGAAGGGATCAATGACCAGTATCACTGTCTGGGATGAGCAGATTTTCTCTAATGACGAGTTCCAGCCCTGTCCTTTGAAATCATTGAATTGGTCACTGCAGTCTCAAGCGATCAGAAGAAAGTGGCCAAACTCCTCCGGACTCATGGCATCCTTTTGAGTGCTTCTTCTCTTGGATATGCTACAACTGGACATTGAGCCTTTCCAAGGACACTGTCCCAAATAATGTCTTTCTCCTGGGCTCCTGGCCAACCCCAGCTCCGATTGCTTGTCTCTGTGGAATTAGCTTGCTGGAGAGGGTTCCCAGTCCAGAGGTACAACTTGGCATTTGTATGTCTCCCTTGATGAGAAGTTGGTTCAGAACATCAAAACCAGCCGGAAGAGGTGCTTTTCTTCCCCTGCTCTCTAAGCAGAAAATAGATGCCGCTGTCATTTTGAAAACCGAAATGGTAGCTCTTAAGCAACTCGCAAATAATGGAGTCGAAGGTTTCAAGAGGAAAATGGGTAGAACGTCTGTAGTCACGGCCCCGTGCTGACCTCCTAGCTGGGAAGTTAAGCACACAGCAATCGGGTGGTAAGTGCCCTCCACTCTCTCTCTCTCTGCAGATGAACTTCCCCATGACCAGGAAATGATGCTAACATAAACAATGAACCCAAGCCAGACCTCTTTGTCATGCCAACTTAGATAGGCAATGATTAGTGCCCTTGAACTTTTGCCCTATGGAGTGGGGCATGAGTCAGGGGAGAATATGTTCATCTGTTACAGCCAAGCCTTCTCAACACCACCGATAATGGGGCCTTGGCTACTGCTACCAAGACTAGGGGAGCCCTCTTCCCCTTTCTTCGGTTCTCCCAGGGCTGAGAAGCCTCAGACTGCTCCAGGGAATATTCCACATTCCCTCCGACCTGGAGTCCTGGGAAGAGTTGACATAGTCTCATGCACGGCTCCATTGCCCAAGTTCTTACCTGATTCTGCTCCCCAGATGCGTTCCTGATCCCCACAGATACACCCGCCCTGGCTTGCTCACTGGACTCCACTGGGGTTTGGCCAATGAGAGGTCTTTTGGGAGGCTGAAGGGTGGGGAGAGAAAGTGCCAGCCTAGCTGGTCCAAGACCCATGCTTCTATCTAATGGTAGTGTGATCTAATGGTTTTTAGTAAGGTGGGGAGAATAGGGCAAGGCCTGGAAGAGCCAACGTTGGGCTGGTCAGGATTTCTTCAATCTCCTACCACCTTAGTCTTTTCATTCTAACCATCAAGAATGAGTTCTTTCTTCACAGATGAACCTCCTATCCAAATAGCCCACAAGTCATGCAATTTCAGGCCATAGATGCTATCTTGTCTCCATCCTTCTGGTCCAGGCCCTGCTCCACTGAAAGGCACTTGGCCAAGTGTCTTGACTTTCTTTGAACACTTCCTGCGGACACAGCCATATTTGGTGACCATTAGTTAAATTCTGTCAATACAGCACTGGAAAGTCCTAAGTACTTTCACCCCGGTGTGGCTCCAAATCCCGTTCCTTTAGGGGAGATTTCTTGGAGTTGCCACAGTTGTTAGAAAAGGATGCCACCAATAGCCGGAGTCTGGTCCCCACTCCAGTGGGGTCCTGGACACTTACTTTCCTCCCTTATTTATCTTTTTTTTTTTTTTTGATTTCACAGCTAAAAAACCTTGAAGTCGATGGACGCCTGTACCACCCCTAACCACGTGACTGGAGAGGCGTGGCCCCATTTCTTCAGGCCATAATTTTCTTCAACTATAAAATAAAAATAACAGGGCCACAGAGTTTCACCCAAAGGGAGCCTGTGTTCAATAAGTTCTACGGAAATGAAGCTGGTTCTGTCCGTACGACAGCTACTTATTTTTATCTTTGGAACTCTGGAAGACTAGGCAGACGGAGACAGGGAAGAGCTAAGGCACAGGTCTTTTGCTCCTTGCTGTAATGTGAGTCAGGAAGCGTGGTTGGGCACAACATCCCTTGTGACTAACTCCCTTTAAAATTTTGTGTATGCGTGTATGCGGAGGTCAGAGGGACAACTCGCTGATGTGGGCCTCAGAAGTCATCAGGCTTGGTAGCAAGAATACTGAGCCAGTCTCACCGGCCTGCATGGGGCTGACTCTCTAGTTCCTGCCATTTTGTACAGACCCGGACTATGACCACAGCCTGGGTGGAATAATAGTTGGTGGGATTGACATTGTTCTTTCCTCATTCTGGCCTGGAACCGAAATGAACAGCCCGCGTTACTAGTTTCGAGGCGTGGGAGGTGACAGTGAAGGACAGACTAGAGGCTCCTCGAGGCTGCTGCTAAATCAAACGGGAAAAGAGTGGGGCTGGGATCGCCTTGGCTTCTGCCTGTTGATTTGCAGCCAAGCTGAGGACACACGGCTTCATTTAGCGAACCTGACCTCATGTTCCTGTCAATTAAGAGCTCTTCAAATGTGTTTTGAATTTTCTAGACAAGGGTGTGTTATCTCCTGGTGCTGACTACTAAAATTCCTGACAAAATCCCATTTCTAAAACATTGAATAGCTGAAAGGGATGGAGGGAAAACAAGATATAGATAGATAGATAGATAGATAAATAGACAGACAGACAGACAGACAGACACTTGGGCATTTTAATGATTTAGTGCCAAAATATATACCTTAATAGATGATTACATGTTATAAATAATTGTGTGACTCCTCGTATGGCTAGGGGGAAAACACTAACCCCCTTTCTGTAATCATTGGGTAATCTTCCCTTTCCTGGCTTGCCCTCCCCACCCCCTTCTACTCTAGTCAATATGTGAAGCCTTCAATTTAAGAAGCTATGCTTAAGTAATGCATTTGTATGTGGTGTGTGTGTGTGTGTGTGTGTTATGTGTGTGCATGCTCATGCCCATGTGAGTACATGTGTGTGCATATGAGTGAAGGTCCGAACTCAACCTCAGGTGACATTCCTTAGGGCCTGTCCACCTTGTCTCTCCCTGGAATCTGAAGCCTGTTAATTAAGCCAGGCTGGTTAGCCCAGGAGCTCTAGGTGTCCCCCTGCCTCTTCTTCCCCAGCCCTGGGGGATACAGTCACATGCCATCATGCCTGGCTCTTTAAGTAGGTGCTGGGGAACTGAACTCAGGTTTTCACACTTGCAAGGCAGGTACCTTATGGTCATCTCAGACCCTTTAAAAGTTTCTTTTTAGATGCACAATTTAGGCTTCCTGGGAGCCAGATGCTAAATAGTATAAATAGTATAAACGAAGTTAGGGTCTAACAAACGGTTGAAGGCTAGCCTGTCCTTAGACATGTATGTAAGACTGGCAGCTCACGCTGTTATTTTTCCACCTAATTGTTAGTTTTACTTTGTGAATGGCAGCAAGAGATGTCGCCGTGGTGCAGAGGCTCAGGGACACTTCATTCAGCTTGCTGTCAGGAAGGCTGGTTGATGTCGCAGTGCTTGCTGTGGGTTAGACCTCATTCATTCCCGCCCAAACACTGCATCATGGGAACATTTGATGCACACAGCGACGCTGAGAGAACTGGATGGTGAACATTTGCCACTCGAACCCTACCGTTAGTCAGTAACATTTTCATTATTAGCTAGCTAATATTTAGTTATTATTTAGATCATCCTCTCATGAGTGTCTACTCGTCTTCACAGCCAGTCATTTATTTTATTTTTTTTTATGTATTTAAAGCAGACTGAAGATACTAGCTCACTTCTCCATAAATACTTCGGCTTGCTTTGTTTGGGGTGGATTTCCCTTCTGATATAAAAATTATGCATAACAAATTTGGGGCAGCGGCTCAGTGGGTAAAGCACGTGCAACTGTCAGGACCCAAGTTGGATACCCAGAACCCACATGAAAAAGCTGAGCATGGTGGTGCGTGCTAGAAATCCCAGCACCGGGGAGGCAGAGACAGGCAGATTCCTAGGTTTCATTGGCTAGAGAACCTAGCCTACTTAATGATTTCTAAACCAGTGAGAGACCTTGTCTCAAAAGTAAAAACAAAATAAAGCAAAAACAGAAACATAAAAAGCAAACAAGACAAACAAAAAACCCCAGGTGGACAGCATCCAAAGAATGATTACCCAAGGTTGCCCTCTGATTTTCACATGCGTGTGCACTTATGTGCATGTGCCAAACAGATTTTGTACAACTAAATGCTTGTATCTTCATCAGACATTTCTGGAGTCTTGCCAATGTCAAAGAGAGGGACCCTGATTCCCACTAGGAAAGGAAGGTTCGAAAATGAACTGGCTGCCAGCAGCAGTTATAACCCTACGTTCAGGTTTGCAAACCAAGCCAGGGATAGGAAAGATGCCGCAGCAATGCAGAGGCCAAGCTGAGGAGTAAGTGCAACTGTGAAGGCATTGCCAATGCTTCTGCATTTGCCTTGCAGTTTAACGGCACAAGCCTGTGGGGTCTGTATCTATGGGAACAAGTTTTCTTTGCTAGTTTCTCTTAATGAGAGTCTAACATACAGGTGGACTAATGTTGATGTTACAGTCTATGACATGTCTACTGCAGGTGCCAAGGGAGGAATAGTTACAAAGTTTCTCTCCAGTGCAAGATGCCGTGGATCTCTCGGAAGCCTTGACCTTATCAGGTTCCAGATGTGGCTCCACTATCAGCATGGAATAAGAAGTCATTTCGCACAGCTAGGGAAAAGAGGACAGATGATTTCATTGACATGGAAAATATTCTTGTTGAGGGGCCCGAGATAGGGTTCCAAGGTTAAGAGCGCTTGCTGTGTAATTCAATTCTGAGGACCAATGTTGAGTTTCCAGCATCCTCACAAGCTGGGTGTCCTTCATCTGCCTGTAGGCTCAGCTCTAAGAGAAGCGATGGTTACTGGGGCTCGTTGGCTTCTGGCCTAGCAGGAAGAAACTATAAACCCTAGGCTCAGGGAGAGAGCATGCTGCCCAGCAATGGGCAAGAGTGCTAGAGTAAGGCACCTGGGACCCTTTACCACTCACAAGTATGTGCAGACTCACACAAGTAAATAAACAAACAAAAATGTCTTGAGGCTGGAGACGTGGCTCACGTGTTAAGAGCACACACTACTCCTAGCAGAGGACCTGAGTTCAACTCTCTGCATCAGGTGACTCAGGCTCTGGGAGATCCAACTCCCTCTTTTGGCCTCTTCTGGTACTGCACTCACATGCATATATCTACCCCTCAACACACACACACACACACACACACACACACACACACACACACACACACACTAAAATGAAACTCCTTTTTTAAAGGAAAGTAAAGTCATTGATGTCAGAAGCAGAACTTTTAGCCAGCTAATTGTCTTTCCAACTTTGAATGCTGGCCAGTTTTTGTTGCTTTAGTAAAATAACTGCAGCGTGTGCCATTCACTGTCGGAGGTGGAATAGATTCTCGAGTGTCAAAGTACATCAAAATTTGGAAAAATGTTGAGCCCATGTCTGCGTGGAGAGGAGAGCTCTCAGTGATCTGAGGGAAGTGTAGGAAGCCTTTCAGCACCCAAGGGAAACAGCTACTCTCACGTTTTGGATTTTTGCAGACGGTGCTGTTTGTCGGTTCCGCTGCTTTCCCGTTATATGCTCCAAATTGATTTCTGATTCTCTCCTTGTCTGAGTCAAAATAAACATCCCTCCTTGGTGAATTCTATAAAAGTCAGAAGAGCGGCTGCCTCTGAGGGGAGGAGGGAGGGCCTGTAGACAGAAGGGGCCCGAGGGAGCTCCAGTGTGGGTGCCCCAGTCCTGTTTCTAGTTCTGACTGTGGGTAGAGTCGTGTTTACCTTATTAAACTGTGCGCTTATTTTGTTGAGTTGCTACTTTTTGTGTTTTATATTTTACAATTAAAGTCTGAAAGTAAACCCATAAAGATGTTAAGAGTTGACAAAACTACGTGGTAATTGTTCCTTTCGTTTCATTTAAAAAAATTACTCTGGATTTTTTGCATATTTCATAATAAAATTTTAACTTTTTTCTCCTTATTTTCCAAATTCTCTATAAAAGGACAAAACTTTCGTTTTTAATTTATTTATCTTAAAAAACAAATGAAGAAACAAGTCTTGCTGTACAGCCCAGACTAACTAGAACTCATCATGTATTTCTAGTTGGCCTCTAACTCCTAAACCTCCTGCCTCATCCCCTGAGTCCTGGATTTGCAGGAGGGCACCACAATGCCACACCTAGGGCCAAGGTGGGTTTTGTTTTGTTTTCTTTGATACTTTATGATGTGAAACTGATGTCCAGTCACCAGACAGTTTAACTCTAGACGTTTGAACTTTGATCTTTCCCCACGCTGTTCTTCTACGGTGTGATGCTTTTCCTTGTCCTGGCCCAGTAGCTCCTCACGGCCACGTGATCACGTGGAAACACGTGGCTCTGTAGTACACTGTTTTGCCAGAGGTGTGAGGAGCAGAAATGTTCAGTAAGTCACATTTAGTTTCTTGTTCCTCCTCCTTTTCTATCACTTGTTATTTTCTTTATCATATTCACCCCAACCCTAATTCCTCCCAGATAAACTCCAACTTTGTGTTCACCCTCAAACACACCTCTTTTTTTTAACAACCCAACCACTCTAAGCTGTGATGCCCATACACTCCTGTGACAGGTGGCCATGCAATGCCCCATAGGTGAGTAAAGACACCAGGAGACCAGTCTGGATAAGAATGTGTTGAAACACAATTGCTGCCTAAAATAGCAGTTCTTGGACATTGTTCTTGACAATTCTTCTTTCTTAGGAAACACACAGTCCTCTGACATAGAGTTCATTTTCCTGCGTGTGTCACACGGAGAAGGGTACCTTTTCAGGAGAAGGGTAGAGGCAACACAATGTGCAGATTTGCTGGTGTCCCCCAGCTGGCGACAGCAGCCCGTGGCCCAGCCTGTATCCTTAGAGCAGTGATTCTCAACCTTCCTAATGCAGTGACTCTTTAATACAGTCCTTCGTATAGCGGTGAAAATCACCATAAAGTGATTTTCGTTGCTACTTTGTAACTGCCATTTTGCTACTGTTGTGAATTGTAATGTAAATATCTGATATACAGGTTCTCTGGTGTGTGACCCCCCAAAGTAGTCAAGCCCACAGGTTGAGAACTGCTTCTGGCTTAGAGGCTTCTCTACCCTTGGCTTAGACGAGCTACGGTTCAGAGTACCCAGGAAACCCTGACTACCTCAGATGAAGGCATGGCAAATGATGAGCACCCCAGTATGTGTGGCGCTGTGTCACCTCTTTTTCTCCTGCTCCTCCACTCCACACCTTTCCTGACCTGGTCCCCCTTTTGTCTGGTATGGGCCACTGCCATACCAGTGGTTCGTCACCACTCTGAACCATTGTTCTGCAGAGGCCTCCGTCTGTTCTTGCTTCCTTGCATAAGTTGCCCGGATTTGAGCAACTCATGATTAGCGTGTTTAATTTGGCCTCAAGGGTCCTCATGGCTTGGCAGAAAGGTGCAGTTTGGCTCTCGTTCCTTCATGGGTGGACTTGTTCAGTGGAGGGCCAGAGTTAGGGCGGGTGGCAGCCTAGCAAAACAATAAAAAAAAAAAAAAGGTGGAAACTAGGCCAGAGTCCCCATCTTCCATGTGCTGCGACCCGCTGAGGCTCGGCCACCTGTCTGGAGAACTTTGAGGCTTCCATGCCTCAGGAGTATTAAGTCTTTTAGCTTAGTTTTTACTTCTTAATCAGAAAAGGATCCCAGGAAAAACAGCTCTGGCTTGCCATGCAGGTCCTTGGCGAGGGTTCAGTGGGAGTCACCCATATTCCCCACCCCCCCTCACCACACCCAGCGACACAATGGCCACCATTGTCTCCCAGGGGACTTCTCCCGTGCCTGGGGAGGCACAGACAGCTAGCTCGCTGCACCCAGCCGACAGGTTCCGCCTCTCAGAGGCACACTCAACAGATCCCAACAGCCCACATTCCACGCTGCAGGACTCTCTAGGTGACAGAGTGAGTCACTTTCTTTCCTCACTCTGGATTAAGGATGAGCTCTAAACAATAAAAGTAATACTGGCGCTTAGCCCCAAGGGTTGTTTATATGAGTGCCAGGGCACACTCTCCAGCAGGCGGGATGAAGCCCTTGTTGTTTCTGCTCTGCCGGTGCAGAAACTCTGTTTCACAGAAGTGGGGATTGGCCCTGTTTATCTCAGAGGTTAGCCTAGATCCCCATATGCCAAGAATGGTGTCTCTGGTTACTGAGTCAGCTCCCTCAAAGCTGTTTAAGAAGGCTTAGGTAGCGTAGGGACAGCATAGGTCCGACTCTGGGCTGAGAGAGAGAGAGAGAGAGAAGAGAGAGAGAAGAGAAGAGGGTGTAAAGTTAGGAAGGCGGGAGGTGAAGAGGGGGTCTTGGAGGAGTTAGGAGATGAATTTGATAAAAATACATTGTAAGTGTGCATAAAATTCTCTAAGAATCAATGTATATATTAATATATATAAAGAAAGCTCAGGGTGAAAGGAGGAAACATATTCTGCAAGAGATCCTTCTAAACCATCCAGTCCTCAGCTCCCCAACCTCCAGGCAGGTTTGGTTGGGACCCTCTGAAAGGGCCAGCTCTGTACCAGGAGTCCAGGGAACTGATGGGCGGGAAAACTAGAATCCTTCAAAGAAAATGGACTACCTTCAGATAATGACTTTACAGTCTTTAATTTCTTTTCTGCATTTCTTTATTTACCTGTGCATATGTTTGGGGACACGTGTCAAGGTCAGGGGACAATTTGAAGGAGTCACTCTCTCCTACCACCACGTAGGCACCAGGGCTTGACAAGTTCAGGCAATCAGCTTCGGTGACAGGCACCTTTACCTTGCTGAGCCATGTCAACTTTCTTCCTCTCTCTCTCTCTCTCTCTCTCTCTCTCTCTCTCTCTCTCTCTCTCTCTCTCTCACACACACACACACACACACACACACACACAATGTGTGTGTGTATATATATGCTTACAAATATATGTGTATGTATGATGTGTGTGTTATTATTGTATTATGAAAATATTGCTGAGAGTAAGAGAATAAAAGAATGCAATATAAAGTTACTCAGTCTAGTTGGTAGAATAATTGGATGATACAAACCTAAAACCTTGGTGTTTGCATCTTACCCTATCACAGAGTAAGTTTGTCTCTAGAAAATTCTCCCCAGGGAAACAAATGCAGACACATGAACCTGTAAAGGTGCTTATCTTGATGTCAAGAACATTGGGAACATCAGAACAATTTACATGTTTAATAACCTCTGACCATCGATATTGCTGTATCCCGATGCCCTACTGCAGTGCTATAGAGAGAGTGTGGTTGAGAGGAGGAATTCCAGACCCTGCCCTCATGGGTTCACAGCCCCCTGGGGCCTCTTCTCACCTACAGGATGCTGGTAAGTCTTAAATTCTCAGTGCTTCAAGGAGATGATGGGCTGTCTCATCTGACTTGTGAAGAACATCTTAGTTGCTTGTGAATATCACCTGTTGTCAGGTAGGTAGCTATCGAGAGGGATGTCCCTAGTACTCACTAAATGGAAATTGGATTGCTAAAGTGATTCAGAAGCTGAGGGAGCTTGCTGCCAAGCCTGATGCCTGGGGTTCAATCCCTGAGTTCCACATAGTGGAAAGACAGAACCAGTTCCTGAAACTTGTTCCCTGAACTCCTGGTGCACACAGAAACGCACATAAAATAAGTGTAATTTTTTTTTCCAAAAGGGAGTCTGTACATGGTATAACAATCAATTTCCTTTTAAAGATTCTTTTAAAGCTGGGAGGTAGCTCAATTGGTAGGGTCATTGCTTGGCATGCACACTGCCCTGAGTTCAATTCCCAACACAGTCTAAAATGGTGGCACAACTGTAACCCTAATAGTAGGGAAGCAGAGGCAGGAGGATCAAGGCTACAGGGTACACCATTAAACTAGTAACAACAACAACAGAGGGCCAGGGGTTTGGACCAGTCACAGAGTACTTCTCACCACGGGTAAGACTCCAGACTCCATGCCCAATGCCTGGGGGCTGGGAGAGACTAGTTTATGAAGCCTTTCCACTTCTTATGAACTTGCTAATTTTCCCACAGTCCCACAGTGAACATTACTTTTAGTAAAATTATTTAAAATGAACCCTCCCCGAGTACACCTTCTGTAACAACCACTTACGGAGCATTATTTCTGGAACTGCTAGGCCCTGGAAGGGCTGGGGTGCCACACCCTCCAGGACCGTGCTATTGAGGTCACGTGAAGAAGGTTTACACGTGACTGCTGTTCTGTTCACGTGGCTGGGTCTGCAATGGAGGTCCAGCTGTGGGAGCTTTGCGGGCAGAGTTAGGCAGGGCTGCAGACTAGGTGAGACTTGTTATTGGAGACAGATGGTACAGAGGGTGAGTCCTCCTCGCCATCCAGGCTAAAGACCTGGAGAGCATCTTAGTTGACCTTCAACTTGCTGCGACAGGAACAGGGGTTTCTTTTGGCTCCTGCAGCCGCATCTGTAGTCAGGAAGCAGGGAGAAGAGAACGTGGGAACTAAACTTGATTGTCCTTTCTTTTCAGCCCCGGGACCTCAGCCCATGGATGGTGCTACCACTTTTAGGGTGGATTTTCTCGCCTCCATAAACTCCCTCGAGCGGATCCTCCCGTGACCGTAGCTGATCCTGTTAAACCGACCATCAGTATGAAGTATCACAGACACCTCACGGTGGGGTGAACTTGGTTTTTGGAAAAACTGACAGTGATTGAGAGCAGTGGTTGTCACCCTTCCTGGTGCCGCGACCACATAACACAGCTTATCATGATGTGGGGACCCCCCCAACCTTAAAATTATTTCGTCGCTACTTTATGACAGTCATTTTTCTACTGTTAAGACTCATAAGGTAAATATCTGATATGTGACTCCCGTGAAAGGTTCACTCCATCTCAAAGCGGTTGCGACCCACAGGTTGAGAATACCTGACTTCGTGGCTCAGTGCCGTGACCACAGGTCACCACTTTTAAGCAGGAAAACGATGCAGATGTGACAGACCAGGTCCCTGGCAGCGCTGTGGAGACAGCATCAGGAGGCTGGACTTGGGATGGGGACCTGCCAGGAGGGTTTTGTAACAGTCCCCGGAAAGAGGTCACAAAGCCCCGATTAGCTAATCACATAGATTATCTAATGGGCCCCTGTGGACCGAATCAGCCAAGCCAATGATTCAGATGTGGCACGTAGCAGCTCTGGTGGGGCGACTGGCCAGGCCGCAGTGCACAGACAGATGTAGCCTGCTATTCATTGCGGAGCGAGTGAGTGTCTTTAAACATACATTCGTTTTACGTCCTGGTGATGAAAACAATGCGTGTTCAGGGTGGAAGTATAGAAACTTCAGGAATGTGCGATGAAGAAAAATGAGAACATGGTTTTTGGTTTTTTTTTCCTCATGGAAAAGAGTGACATGTTTATATGAAAATGTACCTGATATTGATGATATTAAACATCACCTGTTAATATATAAACATATATATATTATACATATATCATATACACAGTTTACTTAAACTATGTTTATATGGTAAAATCAAATACAGCTTATAAGATAGACAATAAAATATGCATTATTGAGCAATCCCAGCCCCCTTGGTTCTCTTCAGGAGCACACACACACAAAAAAAACGGCATGTGTATGTATAGACATTAGCGCCATGCCATCTTTTCTGATGATACCAGTACTACCTCTTGATCACCAATTCCATTTCAATCATCTCATTTCCTTGATATTTCATTTCTCTGTAGTTATGGAAGTCCTGTCAGGTCCTTGAGCACGCAAGGCAAGTATGCTTCCGCTGAGCATCATTCTGTTTTCCTGCTCACTCTGAGGAGGTCCGTAAAACTGTGCCCACATTTCTATTTCTCGATGTATGTGCTTTCAACATTTCCTTGTCAACACCATGCAAAATTAAGTCAGGTTGTGTACATCTTCTGCCAACATTTGCTAAGTAGCTCTCCTGCTGGATACCTACGTCAACAGTTAGGATGCTTTGGATTGGCTCACCTGCTACATCAACAGTTAGGATGCTTTGGATTGGCTCTGCTGCTGGATACCTACGTCAACAGTTAGGATGCTTTGGATTGGCTCTGCTGCTGGATACCTACGTCAACAGTTAGGATGCTTTGGATTGCACGCATGAGGAAAAAAAAAATACCAAGCCAGCTTTGTTGGAGTAGTCAGAATGGATAGAAGCAAGATGGGAGGGAAAAGTGCTAGCATACAAGTAAAGGCGGATATCAGAAAGGGCAGGACTATATTAGCCAAGCTGACCTCAGTCTGAGAGCCTCGTCTTTAAGTTCTCCATGGCGACCTCACTGGTGGCAGCCATAGCTTTGTGTGCTCCTACAGACCGTCAAGTATAGAAAGCATGGCTGAGACTTAATATGCCTTCCGCTGCAAAGATTCGGGAGGCTTTCTCCCCGCTGTAGAGAGAGAGAGAGGAGGGAGGAGGGAGGAGGGAGGAGGTTTTAGAGGCGGTGCCTAGCGGACACTAATTAGGTCACAAGGGCTCCATCCTCAGGAGTGGATTAATGCTGCCTCAAGGGCAGCATGGGACTCTACTGGTTTCTGAAGAAATGGCTGTGGTAAGTAACCCTGCGCCGTCTCTGAATTTCTCTTCTGCGTGTGCTCCAGCCATCGTGTTATCTATGATGAGGCAAGCCTCTCAAGGCGTCAGAACCACAGATGAAACAAACCTTCTGTCTTTATAAACTATCTAGCCTCAAGTAATTTGGCCATAAGAACTCAAAGCTATGAAAGACAGACAGCGTGTGTGTTTCTTGCCATGCTCTGGTCGCCACAGTGACGTTAGACGTGCAGACACACTTTTATTTGTGCTCTAGTTAGTGGTTAACCATTCTTTAGTTAACTGATTTATCTATAGGTTGGTCAGAGTTAACTGGTTTAGGTTGAGCTTGGTTGAGTGGCTCTGCTGAACTTAACTGGGGCTGTTCGCACTTCTGAGGAAGTGGGCTAAGGGTCAGCCCTTAAATTAAATCGGACTTGTCCTGATAACCCCAGCTCACACAGCTATGCTCCTCCGTTCTCCCCCTTGGATTCCTCCAGGGACCAGAAACCCCTGCAGAATCTTCAAAGGGAAGCGTGAGAACTGCTAGATAATCATGCATCAACCTGTGTTCCCTGTTGCCTGCTGCTTTCTTATGGGCCAAAGAAAGTTATGTGAGGATGCTACAAAGCATCCCACTCCCACGGGAGTGCAAAGGAGGGATGGGATGGGGCGGTGCAAGCCTAACAACACAACACGCCATTTTGCTGTTGTAAGAACATGACAGATTACACTTACATAATATCCCTGGTACCAGCCAATCCCTCAACGGGAGACATGGTGAGCATGCGACATACTAATCTGTCCGTATGACAGTAAGCTAGCTTTTGTTTTATTCTGTTTCTTAAGACCGAGTTTCCCTGTGTAACCCTGGCTGTCCTAGAACTCGTTCTATAGACCAGGCTGGGCTCAAACTCACAGACATTCACCTGCCTCAGCCTTCTGAGTGCTGGGGTGAAAGTTGTGCGCCATCACTGCCAGACTAGGACTTGTTTTTATAGTGACAATTTTTATTACATTTTATTTGTTTATTTTATGTTTGTGGTGGGGCCACGCTGGCCACAAGACTCTGGAAGAGGTCAGAGAAGAACGTTAGAAAATGTGCAAAAGACTTTGCCCCAACAAAGCACTAAAATAAAAATAAAAATCAGAAAATTTTGCTATAATATGTGACCCCACCCCCCCAGAGCTCCTGTTCTTCTCCCCCCAAAAAAGTTTTTTTTTTCATGGAACAGACCTTTGAAAATCATTTTTTAAAGTGTGTGCCTGTGGGCTTCTGAACACCGCAGGTGTGCGTGGCTGCCTGTGGCGGGCAGAGGGGGTCAGAGCCCCTGGGTCTAGAGTTATAGGCACTTGTGAGCTATCTCACCTGGGTTCTGGGAACTGAACTCGGGTTTCCTAGAGACCAGAAAGTGCCCTGAACCCCTAAACCATCTCTCTGGCCCACATTGTGCAGACCATAGGGAGAGACAGAGAGAAAGGGAAGACTGAATCTTCAGTCTACTCCATAGCGTGATTCGGGTGAGGAAGGCAGGAGGGTGCGGCCTAGCTGACCTCCAGTTACTCGCCCTGAAGTCTGGCTCCCCAGTGCAGTCCTGAGGGCTAAGTCTGTTTATTGATGCTCTCTAGAACACCTCCGCCTTTCCTGCAGCCTTCAGAGAGGCTCTGGAACGCCGAAGTCTCCCTTCTCCACGCATCAGTATTATTCACTTCCTTTCCACCTTCCGGAAGATCACAAAAAACCCTCTGCCGACAGCTCTGATTCTGTCTTCTTCATTATCGTTTTTCGTTTATTGTTTTTACAGTAGCTCCAGCAGAATTTTGAAAAGAAGTGTAGACAGTTGTGTGTGTGTGTAGAACACTATTTTGAACACATACATAATTGGTATATGCATGGTTGTTATGTGTGCATATCCACATGAATGACTTTATATGACTTTGAATCTCATTATAAATGTTCGATTATACTTAATTTCTAAAAAGTATTATTGTCAAGTGGGTGCCGGTGTTACGCTGTACACACAAGGTCACAGCTCTGTGGAGGCAGCTATCTCCTTTCACCTTAATATGAATCGTGGGGATCAAATTTGGGTTATCAGGCCTGGGCTGAAAACATTATCTGCTGAGCGGTCTCCCTGTGCCTCCATCACCCCACTATCAATCACCTTTCTTTGCCACCATGTTAACTGAATTCCCCCCAGAAGAGCTTTGTGAGATATTTCTCAAAGCCGTTGTAAAAAAGTATGTGTGTGAGTGCGTGTGTGTGTGTGTGTGTGTGTGTGTGTGTGTGTAGGGGGGGGAGGGCGTCAGGTATCCTTCTAACTTTTTACTGGTTTGTAAATAACATTAGCCGGGTGTTTGCTACTGTCTTTTTCTCTCTGCCCGAAACAATAAGTGATTAAATTCTTAAATTCTGGGGCTAATATAATTGACCACAAGGAACTCAGTTGAAATGACTTTTTTGTTTGTTTCTTTGTTTTTGTTTTTCGAGACAGGGTTTCTCTGTAGCTTTGGGGCCTGTCCTGGAACTCACTCTGTAGACCAGGCTGGCCTCGAACTCACAGAAATCTGCCTACCTCTCCCTCCCATGTGCCGGGATTAAAGGCGTGCACCACCACCGTTTAGAAATGACATTTTTAAAATAGGAAGCATTATACATGAGGCTCACCTGACTCTGACCTCTGGAGGGTAATGTCCTTTTGTTGTTGTTGGTTTTAACTCTGAACAGTTTGAACCTATGTGCCCTTATCAAACCATATGCGCTCCGTTTCTGACCCTCAGGGTGGCTGGCGGAGGACAGTAGCTGAGAGCTGGAATTAGAGCGGCAAATGACCCAGGAAGGAAATGACTATCTTATGTTGGTTCTAAAACCTCCCTAATAAATATTTATCTGTTATTGTTAGCAGTGAGCATAGACTCACAGGATGCAATATTCAAATGCAGAGGCCCATGAGACTGGTAGGAGCATCCGTGCGTGTGTGTGTGCGTGTGTGTGTGTGTGTGTGTGTGTGTGTGTGTGAAGCGGGGGTGCTTCTGTCTGCCGAGCTTCAAGTCGAAACGAGGGTTGAGTGGAGATCGACACTTTCCAGGAGAAACGGTGACTCACACGAGGATGACCAAAATGGCATCTGGTTCCCATCGTCTTTGTTTCGTTCTTGGACTCCATTCAGAGGCACTTCCTTCCAGCTGGGACTCTCAATGGTATAATGTGAAGGCAAGATCCACAGAAGTGGGTTTAGAGGAGGGAATAAAAGAGGAAAATGCAGCGCGCAGAGGAGAGGATGGAAAATTACACCCAGGTGGGAGCAGCCGAGGATGGACACACACCCGGATAGACATGTGCCAACGGAGATATTTAGAGACATGGGGTGATGTGTATGATCTTTGACGCGGCTGCAAAGGTGTGAGCTGATGACAAGCGTTGGGACGCAAGGTTTGAGGGCTATCAGCACTCCGTTGCCATTTCCGTCTCTGACCTGGAAGACGAGGCCGCTGCTCCTTATTTAAATGAGTACAGCATAGCTCTGCTTGTTGTTCCGCCGCGATTTATCCATTCTGCAGACCAGCTGCATCCCCTGTGGTGGTGCCTGTTGTCTGGCTCAGTGATGGAAAGGGTCTGATGAATATCTCTTGGGGTTCCCAAAGGACTTGGGATGGGGGTGGAGCCATCACCTAGACGGGTGGGCTGGGCTTTGTTACCGGACTAAGCAGCTCATCAGATAGCTCCTTGGACGAAGGCTGGATGGGCCTGAGTAAGAAACTGTGTCCATATATTCCTTCTCAGAGAGAGAGACTCTCATATTCTAGATGAGATAGAGAGAAGGACTCTCATATTCTAGAACTCTTCCCTTTTACTCAAATGCGATTTTTAAAAATCAAGTATCGCTAAACTTGTCTGATTTCCTCCTCTTTACTGGCAAGTGTATCTGGAGAGGCCATATCAACAGCGAAAGGCATTGCAGCCGTGATGATAGAGATGGCTGAATATTCTTTGTTCTTTGGGCCATTGTGGCGAACAGTGCTGATCCCGGCAAGGAACAAGTTAAAGGCTACACACTGAGCACTCATTTGGCTCACTACAAAAGCTGTGTCTCAGTGAACACGGCAAAATGATGCCATAGCACGGATTGTTGCACACCCTCAAGAGAGGTGCAAACAAAGCCGAAAGCAATGAGTGTCACCTCTGTTTGAGGCACCAGAAACTTGAAAGGACAACATAGCTCATAGTGTGTGTGAGTTCTCATTACTCGGATAACCCAGAGGCACCTTGGCTTAACACATAGGCCAGGAATCCATGAACATAGGAACCCCAGGTGTCCACTGGGGCCAGGCAGGCACTGTAAAAATGTGAGTCTAGCCAGAGTCAAGCAATCAGAAATGATAGACCCGCGGTAAATGGAAAGCCCTGGCCCCATTGGAAGAGCCTTCAGTTTGATGTTAAGATTGCAGAGTCGAATGATTTAAGTCAGGGCTGGGGAAACAGATCCACTGATGAACGGCGGGCATGGGGACCTGAATTCGATTCTCAGAATCCACAGGTCAGATGGACAAGCAAAAAGCTGGTCATGGTGACCGCACTTATCATCCTGGCTCTAGGTAAGCAAACACAAACAGATGCCTGGGGCTTTCTAGCCAGCCAGACCAGCCTGCTTGGCAAATTCCAGGCTGGTGAGAGAACTTGCCTCAAACCAACAATGACAACGAAAGACCCAAGGTGGCGGCGGTAACCAAGAGGGAAGCTGGAGAGCCGGCTCTGTAGTTAAGAGGACTTGTAAAAGCATCTCCACAGGACTGTGATCAGTCCCCAGCACTGACACGGCCAGCTGACAGCCACCTGTAACTCCAGTTGCAGGGGATCCGTCGGCCCCTTCTGGCCTCGGCTGACACCAGGCACGCGAGAAGTGTCTGCACATATCTGTAGACCAAACGCTCATACACATAAAGTAGTAAAGTAAAAAATATGAAATCTTTAAGTAGACAGCGGCGGAGGTTGATGACATCTAATGAACGGCAGGTGAGGTTGCCCTCTGGCCTCCTGGAGGAGACCTGGAAGAACTGAACGAGCTGACTCCAGACAGAGGAGGTGGAGGAAGTTAGGTCCCGTGAGAGCGCATACTTCAGGGTTGGGCTCCCGAGAAGAATCCTGTGTGAGGAAAGAGCTCTCACTCCACACCGTGATGATGTCAGTGAGGACGCTCCAGCCACCTCCTCAGAGCAGGACCTAAGTCGAACGGTCTGTCCTGACTTGTTTCCTCCCAGGATCCCACGCCAGCCTCCCTCCTGGGGCACACAACAACACACGTGCTCCCGTTCCCAGCCTGTGCCAGTTACTCCAAAGGCCTTGGAGGGAACTACTCAAAATTTAAGTCCTATCAATCCCAATGGAATCAACAGCTCACAGTGGAATTTTCCAGTGTAGTTCTGGGCTTAAACGTGCTTCGCAAGTACCAAATCAGATGAAAGCAAAACAAAAAAATTCATGCATAATGAACTTGAAGAACACAAGGGGGAAAAAAAACCTACAAAAATGATATTTGAAGTTAATCCCTGCGTGAAATATCTATCTACACTCTCTCCATTAATGCCTTTAACACTAAGAAAAACCATCAATGCTATAGAGGTTGCAGAAACTTTGCGTGGAAGTTTGAATGTTATGAACTGTTTACAGGCGGCACTGTTCCGCCAGCAAACAGGCACACTGAGGACTGAGGACTCCCACAATCCTCCTTACTCAGCTCCCAAGGACAGGAACAAGCCTCTACCACTGCACACAGCACAGCGGTGGCTGCTTCCTCAAGAGTTGCAGACACTTGCAAAGAGAATTTATTCTTATTTTCTCCTTTGGCTTTATTCAATGGTGCTCAGTGTGTACAGGGCTGGATTCCCTTGGCCGCCAATACCAAGGGGGAGAGGGAGCGCAATGAATGTATGAGACTCTTCCGCCTGGTATCAGGTTGATGGTGTAACTATTCTCCCCCCCCCACCACCACCACCACTCTAATCCCAGGTCCTTTCCTCCTTCTCCCACTCCCCTTACCCTCCACACACAGGAGTACTCGCTCGTTTGTGCAGTGCCTGCAGAGGCCAGAAGAGGGCATCAAATCCTTTGCAACTGGAGTTGCCAGTGCCTGTACCACCTGTATGGGTTCTGGCAACTGAACTCGGTCATTTGCAGGAATGTCCCTCCAGCCTCACCTTCACGTCTATGTGTTTTTTACATTCTCATTTCAAGTGGACAGGCTTCTTATGCTTTGTTTAAGGCTGGAGGAAACAAAGACATTTTTTTTAAAGGATGGAGGGGGTAAACTTCTTCCCTAGGCTGGGGAGGAGTGGTGGTTGCTTTGCAGCTCTTGGGAACAATGGAGTTCTGGGCAACATTGTATACAGATACCTCTTAGAAGGAAAACATTGTATACAGATACACTTGTATACAGATGCACTTTGTATACAGATCTGTATACAACATTGTATACAACATTGTATACAGATACACTTAGCTGAGTGTAGTCCCCGCATTGGCTACACCTGGGAGTGAGTCATCTCACCTGGCAAAGACTCCCCCACCAGCTCTGTCCCTGACACTGCCCAGGTGGGACCTCCATGAATCTTACCAGGGATGCAGCTGCCAGCTCACTGCCGGCTATTGGGGATAAACAGCAAAACACTGGGCTTGTTTTCTTAGGGCCTCTCTACTGCATAAGACCCTGGGCATGCCACGATGCTGGCTTGCAGAATTCTGGGACATGGGGTGTGAGTGTGGTTTAAGAATAGACAGTTCAAATTTCCTGGCAGTTTAGTGAACTGGTTACTCAGAATCCGTATGGAATCTGCTCTAAGAATATTAAACCTTTTTCTGTTTCTCGTGAATTCCCTAAATGAGAGCTTCACACCTGTTTCAAGTGCCTGATGAACGTCCTGCTATGGGAAGCATTTGCTGATGGCTCCTGCAGATCCATCACTGCCCTTCTGCTACCTTGGGATGGACACAGACCTTGAGGATGACCAACAAATCAAGGAAAGATGGACACAGACCTTGAGGATGACTGGAGGAGCAAGTGAGCTCCTGGCGGCAGCAGGGAGCCAGGAAGGAGGAAGATCTGAGGCCATTTTGTGGATGGCTTCGTTTTTGTTGCCACGCATCGACACACATCTTTGTCAATGTTTTAGTTTTATATATTTTTTTGGGAGGGGAGGGAGTCCCCAAATGTGCATATTTAAAAAAAAATACCTAGCTAACAAACAACTTCACTCCAGCAGATCATTTTGTTAGCCTCAAGATGAGTCCCTGCCTGGAAAGCTCTCAGGTGCCAGGACTGCCGCCTACTTCCCATCCCAGTCAAGCTGCTAATTATTGGTCACCTCACCTTCTTGTCAAAGCCCAAAGATTATACTTAATGCACAACTTAAGCCGTCCCCTGGACCTCACTTGTTTGCCTCTGCTCCCCTCCCCACTTAGCTAAAGTTTTCGTAATTGCCCTCCGGGCTCAAAAGGGCTTCCCACGAGGCCATTGAAATGTTAAAAAGCCCCCTGACTTAGGGAAATGTTTATCTGCACTCCAAGAGAAAGGACTGGGACAAATCTGTGCGGCTTTGGTACCTGACAGGATGCGGATTTTCGTGCGAGCAATTTCTTAACTTTCAGCTTAATAATCACTATAATCAACTCGGTGCACCGAGAGTCCATAAGACGGGCTTCTAAAGCAGGAGCTAGAGCATTACAGCAGGTAAATAAGCCGTAATGGCGGTCTTTCCCACCCCGTAAACATCAAGTCTGTTCCCTCGGGCTTCTCAAGATGCACGCACGCATGAGGTCAGTCTGTCTCTCAGGGATGAGAGAAGTTGAGGAAGACCTTGTTCTCCTTCATTAGTCCTGCCAGCCCTGGAAGGCTCAGATAAACCTTTCAGAGTCACATCTGGTCCTTTCAGGGTCACATCCCCTCCCTACCCACGGACCTCTCTTTCTGGCAGGGAGGCATCTCAAACCAGCTGCTCCAAAACCATGATCCCTAAAGGCCTGGTAGGCATAGGAATCACAGGTAGCCAGGGAAATTTTGTCAGGAAAAAAAAAATGCTAGCCTCTATGCCCCATTACCTAGTAGCTTGTAATGAGATTTTGGAGAAGTAACAAGCTATAACCTTGTCTATAAGGGTAAAGATCACAATAGTTTTTGTGTTGAAGGTCCCCATAGTATTTTATCTTTCTGCCTGGTCTGTCTGTTGTTATTTGTGTGGAATATCTTATTGTCCACATGATGTTTACTCACAAGCTCTCCTTTTAAATCTATTTTTAAAATTAATTGATAAACTCTTCAGATATGACTGGTTATGTTGTGTAACATCTGTGTAGAGTGGGGATTCAGCACCAGATGTATAAAGTGAGGTTGTGGCTGCTCCAAGGTGTACTATGAGAGAGAGAGAGAGAGAGAGAGAGAGAGAGAGAGAGAGAGAGAGAGAGAGAGACCAGCCAGAGGAACCTGAAAGAGCCCAGAGCAGGGAGAGAAAGGAATAAACTAAACATGGCCAGTAGACTGGACTGAGCCATGAGGGATGGGTGGTGGTCGGGGTGGGGGGAGGGAGCAAGAGAGGAGCAAGTGGGGGGCATGACAAGTGGACCAAGAGACAGCCAAGAGCCAAAAGAGCGTATGAGCTAAACAAATGGCAGGGTTGTACAGAAATGGGAAGCTGGGAGCAGAGAAACCTATGAATTGGAGACATTTAGGGCAGGGGTGGGTGAGAAGAGCTGAGAGAAGCCAGGGGTACTGAGTAGGCACTTTTGTATGCTAATAGGCACCTCATTTAATCATTTGTTCCCCAAGTTTCTTTTGGACTTGACAATGTCTACCCATTCCATGAACCCTCCCCCTCTTGAAGCACCTTGCTAACCCTTGCCAGTGTGTACTGCAAGCGTTAGGGACCTTCCTGTATCTACTCACCCAACACTGTGATTATACCACATGCCTCCTTGCCTGACAATTGTCACCTGGGTCCTAGGGATCAAACGCGGGTCCCCAGGCCTGAAAGGCAAGGCCCCTTACTGACCGAGCCATCCACCTCCCAGCCCCTCATCGACTCTCACTCCATCCCGCCTCCCGCTTTCTATGGTAAGGCATTCATTCTCCTGCTGCCTCCTGCAGCCTCCAGATTGTTCCTGTCCTGCTCAAGAGTCAGAATTTTATAGCCGGAGCAGGACATAGGTGAACTGTGTCACCTATGGACTCTCCCAGCAAGAACTGTCACGGAAGTCAAAGGAGACGTTGTTAATTGTCGAGGCTGTGTGATGCACAAAATACCAAGGTCTCTATTTCTCTTCATGTCTGGAATTCTCTCCTCTTCCTGCTCCCCACACTCAACCTGCAATATTTTACTTAACATTTTTTTTTCCAACTAAACTGAATTCTCCTAACTTTTTTTTTCTTCTCAATCTTGTTCATCCAGACTCATCCAATGTACTAGCTGACTAACTTTACAGAACCCTGATCTGGATGAGACTTTGAAAGGCAAAAATTTAAAATAGTAATAATTAAAAAGAAACCTACTTAATTGAATTACATTGCCCATTTAGCAGTGATGTGGTCTAAGAAATTTTCTCTGAACCTAAAGAAAGAGATGTGGAATTCGTTGACCACAAATAGAGAGCCTGCACTGAAGAAAGTTAAATGTTTTTATATTATTTCTTTCTGAATCTCAAATCGAGTTTGGTATTGTCTCCTTCGGTTGTGTGATTCATCAAAATTCATACTGCGAAATGTTCACATTCGCTCACTGCATGACTCTCTGCTAAAAATGATCAAAATTGTGGAGCTAAAAAAGAAATTCATCTGTGCTTGATCTTTGTCAGTTTATGGTCTATGTGGGAGACAAAAAACCGACTGTGGAGGTTGGGCCAGTGTTGCATCCTGTGAACTTGCAGAGTTGCAGTGAACCATTGAACGCATTAACAAACTCCAATCCACCATTTCTGCGAATTAGGGAATGTCCTGAGAGGATCAGTTCATAGATTATCAGAGATGACAGGATTATACTGTGCGAATTGTACATGTTCATCTGCATGCTAAATGACAGTGACCCTTGACACAAGGACTGATACACCTAGCGACTCACAGAGACCTGGGCAGCATGGACAAGAGCTGCATAGTCTCAGCCACATGGTTCCTAGCCCTGAGAAGGGAAAGTAGACATGGGCTCCCATCCCTTACCCGGGAGCTATCCTCAATCAGCAACCTCTTGCAAAGGAAAAAACAATTAGTTTTCTTCAGTGGAGTCTCACTGAGCATATAAACCACATTGAAGGGCAGGCTCCATGCCCAGCAGTCGACGGCCAATGCAAGATGAACTCAATGGTGCTTCTGTAGAATTATGTTGTTATCTCATATTATTTTCTTGATTTTGTGTTTTTATGGTGTTGTGTGAGTGTTTCTTGTGCTTTTATTTTTCTTTTAAATAATATGGTTTTTAACAAGGGGGATTGCCTGTTTGTTTTCCAAAGAGAAAGGGAGAAAGAAGGTATAGGGTTGTGTGGGTGGGGAGAGCCTGGGAGGAGACGGGAGGGTACCCTATGTCCAAGAGAGAGTTCAGATCCTGACATACTCTGTAGATCAGGGCTTCTCAGCTCCTTTCCATCCATAACCTCTGCTTGCCTGAAAGGGTTTACAAGTGTGTGCTATACAGTGTGTGTGGGTGTAACACCCAATTCTGTGTTACCCCCTCGGTACAGTTCGCGTGCCACTGTACCATACGCAAGTCCGGGCAAGGGCCTGGAGATTGAAAGAACACACAGAGACCTGGGTCATTCAAAAGGAGATCAGCTGAATGCCGTTTATTCAATTTAGGGGAAAACCTATTATACCTGGCTGCTGCATAAGGATTTTCTCCCAGGCAGGTGGAAAATTACCATACCAAAGATGAAACAATGCCCTACAGCTAATCACCAGGCTGGGCAGAGGGAGCACAGAAACAAACAGGATGTTTTAGCTGGCTGACCAGAAACTGTCCTCAAGATGCACCCCAGGAGCAAGGGTAGACCCGGGGCCCTACATGGGGGCATGCGTATGCATGTTTGCATGTGTGTAAGCATGCATTGTGGCATCCATGGTGTGGAGCTATAGAACACTTCATGGGTTGTTTCTGCATATTCACATATTCAAGTGCTTTAGCGTGATGGTCAAGTAGCTCTCTCAGTCACATCCAGAAAGAAAACACTATTTTATCTTGAATTTTTATGTAAACACAAGTTGAACATGATTTCCAAATTACCTTGAGCCTGCAAGCAGCATCACTCTCTTCAGCAGGATATAGAATTTGGTTATAAAGTAAAATTCTGCAAACAGGCGCCCACTGAATCCTTCCATTTCCACAAATGCAGGATCAGTAGCACAAGAAGGAAAATTGCTTGGAAGCACCACGCTTTGACGTGCCTTTTCTGATGTCATAGATAGAGGGAGAAGGGCGCCAGCACTATGGTGTGCCTTGTCACCATTGCCTGCTACTTAGCTACATCCAACCTTCTCAAAACTGCCCATGGTCCTCTCTGTTTCTTTGTTCTGCTCCCAGAGAAAAATATCTCTCACATCCTATTTGGCCCTTAAGGTATGTATAAATAGCTAAATATAGGGGTGTTTGTGTTTCGTGATGGCCAATTCCCATTAACTCAACTGATTTAGAATCACCTAGGAGATGGTGTAGCACACTCATGGATTTGGCTGGGAAGGTTTTATTATTTCCTGTGAAGGTTTTATTATTCTCTCTCGCTCTCTCTCTCTCTCTCTCTCTCTCTCTCTGTGTGTGTGTGTGTGCGCGCGCGCGCGCGCGTGCACGCGTGTGTGCACTTCTCTGAATGCGAGAGTACATGTGTATAAGTGCATTCGCTGTGGGGGCAGGACAACCTTGGCTGTCACCCCGAGGAACATCGTCGAGCTTCTGAGACAGGGTCTCTCACTGACCTAGAGCTCATCAAATAGCCTAGGTCGAGTACCAGTGAACAAGGGCTTGAGAAAAAGCTGTTGTTCTAAGAGAAGCCTCAGCATGGTTTCTGTCAATGCCAAGTCAATAGAGTAAACATTCTCCCAGGAACATTGCCGTGACTCTCTTTCATGGTAGAATTATGTTTCCTCAAGTTCATATGCCAAAGTCTTTCTTAACTGTTGTTAACTCCAAATTAGACACGATTTGGAAATAATACAGGTAAAATGAAGTCATTAGAGTATGATCCAGTGTGGCAGGTGTCCTGATAAAGAAGTGCGAACACAGAGTCAGACACGGAGAGGAAATGATGCGGATACCAAGGAACGCCTTGTCTCTGTCCTTTGAGCCTCCCAGGGACAGGAGGGATGGTGGGATCTGGAATTTCCCCAGTGCTTTCAGAGAGAGAGTGTGGGCCCTGTGTTGTCCAGAGCTGTGAGATGCCAATCTCTGTTGTTTAAGTCACCAAGCCTCCAGTGTGTTGCCACGCTAACCTTCACAAACCAAATACACCTCCCCTTTCTTTGCATACTCATAATATTCCACCTTTAGCTATTCAGCCTATTTTATGAAGTCTCTTTGAACTGTTTCTGAACAGGTAACTCATGGGTCAGGGAGAGTGTTTGAAGAGTGCCGACCAACATAAAGCAGATAGTCGAGACTGAGTCTTCTCAGCTGGTTCTGTGCAACCTTCAGCCCAGGCTCCGCCCCCCAAGAAAACACTGTTGTGACTTTAATATTACATTTTTCCATTTTATGATTCACTCTTATACTCTTATTTCTTGTCATTGTGTGTCTGTTGTAGAATGAGACTCTCTCTCTCTCTCTCTCTCTCTCTCTCTCTCTCTCTGTGTGTGTGTGTGTGTGTGTGTGTGTGTGTGTGTGTGTGTGTTTCCTACAGCCCCATAAATCTTAGTTTAGTATATCCTTCAAACAGTCTGGTGCATGGACTCCAAACTGGGTTTAAGGCTCTGATTCCCGTTAAAACCTGTCTTGTTACTTTCCCCACTGCTGTGACAAAATCACAATCAACCTAAAGAAGAATTCGTTTTGTCCCCTGTTTTCAGAGGCGTGCGCCCACCCTGGCAGGAAATGTGGCACTGAGAAGCAGAGAAGGGGATTGCTTGAGACCTGGTTCCTATTTATCCCCTTTGTGTTCATGAAATGGTGTCATGAGCAGTCAGGGTAGGTTAACTGCCAGCTAATTGTCTCTACTAAAACCTCCACAGCCAAATCCATAAGTGTGCGGCACTGTCTCCTAGGTGATTCTAAATTAGTCCAGTGAATGGGGATTGGCCACCAGGAAACCTAAACAGCTCTATTAGTTAGCTGTTTATACATACCTTAGGGGCCAGATAGGGTGGGGGAGGTATTTTGCTTGGGGAGCAGAACAAAGAAACAGAGAGGATCATTTTTGTTTTGGGAAGGTTGGGTGGAAAGTATGTTCTCTTACCTTGAATCTGACTTTAAATATCAGCAGTTGTTTAATATTTTGGATATAGTCTTGGATTTGGAGTTATTAAATTGCCTGTGTTTACAATGGCACGTCTACTACTCCTTGGGTGGGTGCTTAATCCTCTCTACATTCGTTTTCCTCTGGGGAGTAAAGGAAACAATACTGTATCTTTCTAATACTTGTTTAAAGCGTTAAGTGAGGTAAAGCTTTTAGGAGCATGGCAGACATGAGTGAGTGCTGTAATTGCTGGACTTGTTATTAACTCACTCACATTCTGCCCTGCTGTACTCACCTTGGCATATCAGTTAAGATGCCTTTTGACATCAAGTAGCAGAAAACCAAATGCAAAGGAGCCGAACTAAGAGACAGTATGTACCATAACATTAAGTCTTGAGGGAGGTTTCCGGTTGGTGATTCGGTGGCTCATTGCTGTGGCTTGGCTATGAAATGTCTCCCATGGGCTCATGTGTTTGAACACTTGGCCCCCAGCTGGTGACGTCTTAGGGAAAGGTGATGAACCTGGAGGAGATGGAGCCCATTGGAGGAAGAGGGTCGTTAGGGGTAGGCTTTCGTATTTTATTTAAAACATTTTCTGTGTCTTTGACCCATCTTTCTCTGTAACTATATTCATAGGTTTGATCTTCTCAGTTTTCCAGATTTCCTGGATGTTGTATGCCTGGATTGAAAAAGATGTAATATTTTCTTTGTCTGAGCAGACCATTTCTTCTACCTTGTCCAGGGAACCAGAAACTTTTTCTTCCATGTCCTTTAATCTGTTGATGGCACGTACCTTGGAAGTCTTTGTTTGACATCCTGATTTCTTTTTTAATTTCTATTTGAATTCTTTTTGGTGATTCTATTTCTTCATTAAATTCTAATTTCACGTTTTGAAATTATTTTGTTAAACTGTTTGTGTTTTTACCATCTTCACCGAGACGTTTGCTCACAACATATTCATCACTATTTTAAAGACTTTGTCTATGCTTTAGCTGTTGCATTATGGTTTATGTTTTTGCACTGGGATCAAGGCATTTGGAGTTAAGATGTCTGAGCTACTTCTTGGTGTCAACATCTGGTCTTGCTTTTGCTGGGTGGCTGCTCTGTCCTTTGGTTGCTGTGGCACACTCTGGATTTTAAGCAAGGATGGTGAGGGTTGGCAGGCGACACAAAGAAAGGGCATCAGCTGTGAGGAAAGGCTAAGAGGAACAGGTAAACCTTGGGCTCACTCTGGGTCCATACCAAGGGGCAGAGTCCTCAGGGAGTGAAGGTGGGTTGGGAGGAGGGGCTCCTGTAGGCAGGCTGCAACAAGATTAAGAGAAAGCAGTCTTTGAGGTTTTATAGCAGCCCTGTTCCCTTTTGTTCATTGCTTCCTGAGTATGAATGCAGCGTGGCCAGCCAGCTTTCTGCTTCTGCCTCTATCCTACCATGTCTTCCTCAACATGATAGACTTTATATCTCTGGAACTACAAGATCTATAAGCCCTTTTCCCTTGAATTATTTTAGAGAGAGAGAGAGAAGGAGAGAAAGAGAGAGGGAGAGAGAGAGAGGGAGAGAGAGAGAGAGAGAGAGAGAGGGAGAGAGAGAGAGAGAGAGGAGTGCTTTTGTCCTGTTGGCCTGTGTTAGCTCTTCTGAGGGGTAAGCTATAGACTCTTCTATACCCAGCTGTTTGTTCTTCTTCAATAATGACATTGGCGTTCATGGTCTTACTTCCTGTTCACATACTGATAATTCTCAGATGTCATTGTCCACTTCAGAGATATTTCTGAGAGTCAGACACACACACACACACACACACACACACACACACACACACACTTCACTTCTTGATACAGTCTGTATTTGTCTACCCTATACAAATCTCGAGTTAGAAATTGAGCATACTTCTTTATAAGTTGACACAGACATCAAGGAAGAAAAGGATATAGCTTTGCCTTGCACAGGTTCTAGAAACAGTAACTCTAATCAGCTGTCTTGTCTCTGACTGTATGTTTCTGACACACTTCGTTTCTCTGTTCACTGCCTTATGAAATTAACCAACTTTCCCAGTAATCATTTCTAATACTTCTTCTCTGCTGCCTGATTCTTAAGTATTAGCTTCCCTTACACAATAGCTATTCTATGGTTGTTTGGTTTTTCAAGACAGGATTTCCCTGTGTAGCCCTGGCTGTCCTGGAACTTGCTCAGTAGACTAGTCTAGCCTTGAACTCAGAGATCTATCTGCCTCTGCCTCTCAAGTGCTAGGATAATAGGTGTGCGCCACCATACCTGGCTTGCATAATAGCTTCTGATGTGAATATAATTAGCAAGGTTGGAACTCACCACATCCCTTCTGTCCTCATAGTCCATGTGGCTGCTCTGGTAAGCTATGGCCTTGCTCTGGGCTGTATCCATCTATCCTCTACCTCAGCCATGAAGAACTAGAAGTCTACAAAAAAAAATTGTTTTAACTCTTCACATGGGCAAATAGTCAATGAGATGGGTCTAGAAGCTAGAGGCCTTACTAATGGAATTACTTAAGTTCACTTAGCAGACAAGCCACTCATTGATTGTGACTGTTCAGACTACCTTGCTGGGAAATGCAGGAAAACTCCTGGGCTTCATGCAACCTCCATCTTCAGAGTAGACATCTTTGCAACTCAGAAAAGTGTCTAAGAGTGTAAGAGAAGGGACTGCAGTCCCTTTGAGGCCCACAAGACTGAAAACAAAGCCTTGGCACCAAGACCCCTCAATAAATGCCTCAAGATTGTTTTCAACTGAAGTGGGAGTTGCATTTCCTCCCAGTGTGTTCACTGGCCCCAAGAGTGTCACAGCAGGGTATACCCTTGAGTCTGGAAGGAAATAGCCTTCCTGTGACAGGCTCAATTAAGCCACAATCTGGGGCCAGTTATCTACAGGGTCAATTAGGTACTGGCAGCTGGGTACTGAGGGCTGAGTAGGAAGAGAAAGTTAGTTGACTCTTGGCTGCCTCAAACTTTAATTTAATTTGTACGTGTAGAGCCCGTTGTCAAACTCAGATAAATCTGACTGGAGGCCCCGTATCTGGGCATACAAGATACCATGAGGAGGTGTATCCTCTGAGAAGTTGTCAGAGGCATCTTGACGAGGCTGAGGTTTTGTGTCCATGCCTATTCATAGTATGGAACTGGGAATCAAGGTCTACCATGCATTTTCCTCTTACAAGAACACCTTCTCTTATGGAGACTCCCAAATTCTTCTACCCTTGAGCTGTTGCTAGCTGCCGACATATATTAGGAATTTTTTATGAAAACATTTCTCTCCGCTAAGTAGGAATTCAGAGCAGTAGGCCACAGGCTATGCAAATATCTTCAGGAAGATGAGATGTCTGTCCTTGACCTTGGCAATGAGTTTTCATTCCTCAGAGCCATCTATATTCCGTGGCCTTTCCCCCAACAAGTGATATCAGAGGTAAGATATGGCAAAAGTGGGGTTTTATATAATTTTCCCCCCAGCAATGGAACAATGGAAAGTAAGTTAAAGAGCTAGATAAATTGGAAGGATGCAAACTTTTCCTTGAGGTTCTGAAAGTTTGCCTGTGCTTTTTTTTTTTTTTTTTTTTTTTTATGAGCTCCATGAAGCCCTGACCTGAGGACATCAGGATGATCATCTCTGGAGAATGAGATGTTCTGGCACCTGATGCTATGTGGACTGTCAAGGCCGCTGAGATCTCCTGCTCAGGAGTCCCTAGCTGCTCCTTCATGAAAGTCCTGGAGAGAAACTTGAATGCATACATAGAATGCATACATAGGTAAAGAAGCGAAACTTAATGCTCCCTATCCTGTCTTACAGGTACTTGTGGGCCATGTTTATCAGACATTCCTGAAAGATGAAAAGTTGTCTCTTAAATCTAGTAAACTGGAGTGTAGTTCGGGGGTTGAGAGCATGTCCTGATTTTACGGAGGACCTGAATTTGGTTCCAGGACCTGCATTTGGTGGCTATACTTCTTGTAAGTCTACCTGCAGGAAATATGGAAATTCTGGTCAGATATGAGGGCATCAACACTCAGGCACACACACACACACACCACAACACAACACACACAGATAAAATAGTAAAATGAACATTTAAAAAGTTCAATTCACTGTTTCATGACTCATTCGTTTTGTCATTGAGAAGCATATATAAAGTCAGAAACTTCGACTTCTTAGGCATGGCAAGATGTTTTTTTACAGTGTAGTAAAGAGGGTTGGAGAAATAGCTCAGCAGTTAGGAGCACGTCCAGAGGACCCAGGTTCAATTCTCTGCAACCTAGTGGTAGCAAACTGTCTGAAACTCCAAGATCCGATACCCTCACACAGACAAACATGCAGGCAAAACACCAAGGCACGTAAAATAAAAATAAATAAATAGTTTTTAAAAAGCATAGTGGAGATTTGTGTAAAGAACTGATAAAGAGCTACATGACAGCACTCTAGGATGGACTAACAAGAGGGGCAGTAGAATGAAGGGGGCTGTATTTAAGAAACAGGTCATTAAACTAAATAAATTAAAATAAATTCACACCTTAGGCCCATTCTGGTAACAGGCAGAAAAGCAAGAAGAAAATGAAGGGTTTTACATTTTTCTGGGGTGGGGGGGAAGGAAGGCAATTTAAAAGTCCAGAAAAACAAACCGCTGCATAAGAACGTCATAGTTCAAATATAAGGCAAACAAAGGCAGCCAGGTTTTGTGCCGCTGAATCTCACATGATTTGTCCTTCAGATATGTGGAATTCCGCCTCCTGCCTTACAGCCCCAACCACAGTACTTGACGTTATGGTGGATGATAGCATTGCATGGATCATACTATTGTCAGCATTATTGCTGTGACATTTGGAATGAAACAGGCTATGGCACACACCAGTCCTGCTAATCCTAAGCTCCGCAAGGGATGTGTGTGTGTGTGTGTGTGTGTGTGTGTGTGTGTGTGTGTGTGTTCTTTCCACAGGAATGGTGCCATAGCGACTTGGTGAGCAGAACTACTCCCTCGGTCTCCTTTTTTGGTCTTTAAATATTCAGTCCTGAACGTCCCCATACGCTGAACACATCCATCCCTTCTCTAAGACAAGACAAGTTGAAATCCTGAACAGTGACACAGCCTTCATCTCTAAGGACAGACAAGACCTCAGAGCGACAGGAGACAGTCCCCTATAGCAGGCTGTTCTTGAACCATTTTTAAAATGGTGTGGATCTGTTGCAGAAAACCCAGCTACCCACCCCGTGTCTGTCATGATTTGACTACGTATGTGAAGAGCTACCAGTCAAATGTTTGCCAAGACCCTCTGTTGAAATCGATTCAGACAGAGAAACGGTTTCAGTGTGGCTACCAACCTTCTGATTTCCCCTTGGGATTTTGTTATTAGATTCCTGTAGGAGAACAAACTCTAGAGGCCATGGTCAGGAGCACAGACTGAATCTGACTACACTTTCCGTATTGAATACACGGTGTGCAACATTGACGGGGCATGGAAGATGCTCTGGGAAAGGTGAAACATGCTGTCATCCTTTGTCTAGGCGGATGTTGTCCAGGAGAGGGAAGGATTCCTTTGTGGGCCCTATTTCAACCCTCTTGGGGTTAACTCCTTAGACTTTGTCCTTGGCCTTCACCCTTTTCCTCAGGGAAGTCTTTCTAAAATAGTTCCGGTTCCCGTCTAACATAGTCTCTGTCTATATCTAATATAGTCCCTGTCTACATCTGGAGGAAGAATCCTCAGGCATGTTCCTCCTGGGGTCTCAAGATCTTTGTCTCCCTGCTTCTGCTCAAGCGGGAAGGATGGGGGAGAGGAATGGGCTATTGTAAATTTCAGTATTTATTCCCTCCTCTATCGGCAATACAATACTTCAAAAAATGTTATGCCCTGTCTAATCATTATCAAAGAATTTCCAACCTGTTTTGATGGATGCCCCTCGACGAAGATTTACCTTTTAGCTTTTCATCTACCAGACTTTCATAGGAGAACCAAAACCCATCACCTCCTCTCCTTGAGCTGTTCTGTTCAATTAAAGGGATTTCCTGGGTACTATCCTGATAGATTGAGAACTTTTAATCATCGCCATTCAGCAGTCTGAACTTTCTTGTTCAAAGGAACGTACCTCCCCTCACAGAAGGGAAAAACAGAAAATCGGGAAACCAGCCATGTACTCTATCACGAATTTCTTAATTTCGGATTGAAATGCTAAAATTCGCACAGGAAACATTTACAGAGCACAACAGAACTATTGAGAGCTCAATCACACGAGGAGAGGAACAGCTGGCAAAGACAGCTGAGAGGCTGCGGGCGCTAGTCTGCTGCACCGGAAGTCCCGCCTCCCGGGCCTCTGGCTGACTTGTTTCCTATGTTCATGGTTTCTGTACTACACGTTCTTCTTCAGGACTCTCCTAAGAGTGGAAGGCGGTGTTGTTCGTAGTTAGGTTTGGGAAAACAGAAATGCAAAGTCGCCTATGCAACCAAAGTGTCCGATTTCCTACCCCCGTTGTCTGCTTCACCGGACGCCCCAATCACTGACTTTGTTGAAATGGTGCGGATCTGTTGCAGAAAACCCAACTACCCACCCCATGTCTGTCATGATTTTATGTAAAGAGATACCAGTCAAATGTTCGACAAGACCCTTGGCTGAAATCGATTCAAACAGAGAAACAGTTTCAGTGAGGCCGCCAACCTTCTGATTTCCCTTGGGAATTTCATAACTATATTCCTGTAGGAGAATGACCTCTAGAGGCCATGCTTTGGGCCGCGGCCTTGCAGCAAGCGTATTCTCATGGGTCCATTGTTTTGAGATGCTTTCTCTCACTCAGCAAATGTACTAAGCAGGGATTCCTAACCAGGCACCTGACAGGAGACCAGGACTCCATTTTTTTTGACCTTTCCACCCTGGCCAAGTTCATACCCCAGATGCAGGAAGTTCTCACGCCACCCCCCCCCCCCCTTACCCTAATGAGACTGTAGACTCTTGAGTTCACAGCCTGCTTCCTCTTGCATTGTATTCTTCATAGAACCTGTCATGGTAGATAGAAGAAGTTTCAGCAATTTTCCTCTCAGAAGATAGGATCAAAATCTACTTTGGGACATAGCAAGTCTTCAATGATTATTAATTGAATACATATTTATCATGTGAGTTAATTCTTGAATTCCATTCCCTTGCTGAAACCGAATTCGCTTCCTCACCCAAACAGAAATACTGTACGGTTTGAAGAAGTCAAATTTTGTTTCTGATTTTTTTTCTTCTTCTTCTTCTATTGCTCTGCTAAAACATGAATCAAAATCAACATTTTGGTTTGGGAGAGGGAAGAAAGGGTTTATTTAAGTTTACAGATTATAGACCATCACACGGAGGCTAAGTCAGGACAAGAGCTCAAGACAAAAACCTGGAGGCAGGAACCAGAGCAGAAAGCACAGACGAAAACTTTCTTGCAGGCTGGCTTTCCTCGGTTGCTTGGCTACCTTATTCTAAGTGGTGCAGAAATACCTGCCCAGTGATGCCATCCCCTGCAGTGGATTGAGCCCTCTTCCATCAGCTAAAAATCAAGACAATGCCCCCGCGGACATGCCCACAGGTTAATCTGATGGGGGCAGCTCCTCAGGTGTGGGTCTCTCTTCCCCAGTGTGTCAGGCTGGCAACGGAAGGAAACTATGACAGGGATGAAGGGAACTTCTCTCCTGAAGCCATACTGTCTTGCTTTCCCGAAATCAGTAGCCTCACAACACAGGGAGGTGTATCTACCAGTCTGATCAGAGAAAAGAATATTCTGGAAGTTCCTTTAAGTCTTTCCGGATGTTGGCTGAGAACCCAGCAGAGCCGAGTTGTGCAGTATTTATGAAATTGTCAACTCAAGGTACACTTCTGCTCATTTTTTTCCCACTCCAAAATTACTTCGCTTACCAGAACAACCCGAATTTGGCTGTCCTGTCATGATTTAAGTGGTTTGCATCTCATTAGTGGTACCAGCATTTACTTAATAAAATCAAATCAGAATAGCATTTAATTTAGTTTTAATAGGATAGTTAATGCATGTTAACGAAATATCAATTGATTATTAAAATGGGGAGTGCTGAGGTGTAACCAATATGTGAGGTATTAATCTTGTTGCTGTGCCATTAATTCAGAATTACATAAGCAATAAATGTCTAATTAGGTTTATACTGGTGATGAGTTGTAAGCATTTATTGGGATTCAATAAGATGGATGTTACAGACTTGCGCTAAGGACCACACTGTAATTAACTCTTTCCTTCCTGCTTTCATCCATCTTTGCCTTTTTTTTTTTGTTTTGTTTTGTTTTGTTTCACAGAATGTTACAGTAGTGGAATAGAGGCCAAGCAGGGCACAGGCAATGTGAGGATAGTATTTAAGATAATCCCAGACTGGTCAGTAGCAATTGTCTGATGGGTTTGACTGTGGACACTTGAAGTAAGGAACCCACTAAGGACCCTTTCCTTGGTGACGTCTGCAGATTCAGCGATGGAGTCAGACCATTTGAGTAACATGGAATGAAAAGGGGCCCAGAGTCCATCCTGTTTCACACCAAAAAAGAACAGAACCTCTAGCATAATAGGATTTAAAAGTCCTCCCTCTTCCACAAATCTTGCTACTACTCTCTGCCTAAAACTTATTTAATTGTTCATCTGGTCTCAAGATATTTTTCATTGCCTCTTGATTCTTGGTTTATACTCTGGAAGCAAATAATTTAAATGATAGCTATATAATTGATATATGAATTCAAGACACATTCAGTGATGTCCTATAATAGGTTTGCCACGCTAAAATCACATAGCTCATTGTTCCACACACAGGACAAGTATATTATTGATGCCCTATTTCCATAAACCCACATGCATGGAAGCTGGTAACATGGCTCAGCGGATAGAGAGATTCCCAAACCTGAGGATTTGTATTTGACCCCCAGAACTCACGTGGAAGGTAAAAGCCCAACTGCTTTGGAAAATTATTTTGACTGGGCAAAAATGTGTTACATTTGTTTATGCTACAAAACATTGCTTAACCGTGGAAATGTGTGTTACATTTGTTTATGCCACATTTGTTTAATGATGTAAGGAGTGTGTTTAATTATGTAAAGATGTGTTACATCTGTTTCACCTTGCCTGCCTAAGATACCTGATTGGTCTAATAAAAAGCTGAATAGCTAATAGCTAGGCAGGAGAGGGATGGGCAGAGCTGATGGGCAGAGAAAATAAGTAGGAGGAGAATCTACTAATCTAGGCTCAAGAGACAAGAACAGAGAGAATTAGGGAGAAAAAAGGGAGATGCCCAAAGTAAGAAGCCAGGCAGCCATCAGTCAGTCAGACATAAGACACAGTAAGAGTAAGGTACACAGAAGGAAGAAAGGTTAAAAGCCCTGAGGCAAAGGGTAGGCAAAGAGAAACAGGTTAGTTTAAGTTAAAAGAGGTAGCTGGAAGCAAACCTAAATTAGGCTTCACAACTAATAAGACGTCTCTGTGCCATGATTTGGGAGCTGGTTGGTGTCTTAAATGAAAAAAAAACAACAAAAAAACTGGGTACAAACCACATGTGTGGGGACTGGCAAGATGGCTCAGTGGGTAGAGTGCCTTCGGTCCTGAGGATTTGTGTTTGATCCCCGGCACGCGTGTGAAAAGTGAAAAACCAACTTTGGAAAGTTATTTTCTGAACTCTACACTTACACTGTGGCACACACTAATAATCGCACACACATATGTGCACACACATTTTACCAACACAAAAGCATATAACATACATATATGTGTGGGTATGAAAACATTTTTAAATTCTCGAGCAAGTGTGATATATAACCCGATTCATGCCTATTTTCACTGAACAAAACTGTACGTTTGGAAGCCTCCAAGGAACTGATTAAGATAGTTCAGTCTGAAAATGACAACTTATGTATCTTATCAGGTCTTCATACAGGTTAGACAGTTTCTCATACATGTGGAAAACTAGCCATCTTCTGCACTGGTATAATAGTGAGAAGAGACTTTGGCTTGCTATCCGACGCCTGAATATTTGAGGCCTGATTACTTTTTTCTATTGTTGTAATAAAACATCATGACCAAGGAAATATATAGAAAAGTTTATTTGGGTTTCCGGTTCCAGCTGGATAATGGTCTGTCACAGTGGAGAGGCGTGGCAGCAAGCAGCAGCACAGAGGCAGGAACTGGATGTGCAGAGCTCCTATCTTGAACCACAAGCAGGAAGCAGAGAGAAGTGGAAATGACATGAGTTTTTAAACTCTCAAAGTCTGCCTCTAATGGCATACTTCCTCCAGCAAGGCCTCTAAGCCTCTCCAAACAGCCTTGCTGACTGGGAACCAGATATTCAAATACATGAACCTATGGAGGACATTCTCATTCAAATCGCAACAAAGGCCTGGGAAGTCAACACAACTTGTGAGGCTCAGGAAGCTCCTGAAAGTTATAAGACTCACGAGCCCCCTCCCACAAGGTTATATAAGCAGCACCAATTCCTGGACAGAGGCTGTTCTGGCTGGCGGAGCTGCCTACCAACTCCAAAGATGTAGCTTTCATGTCTCATCACCCATGGGGAAGCCTTTCAGTGATGCAACTGTCTTTGAGTCACCCGTGTTCCTGTTAGTAACCCCTCACTCATACTCTGTAAGTAACTGTGATATGCTCACTGCCTTACTAAGCAAGACACAGCAGAAGCATTGATTTTGCCTTTGGCCGCTCCCTAGCTGGGGTGAGTAAGCATTTGCTCATGTTTCTCTAGGAACTATGCTGAAGGGAAGGGAAGGAAATAACTAGGTCTTCAGAGCACTGGACTATTTTCTGTAACATGGATCATTCAAGCAAAACTCTGAAACAAGCGTCGCCCCCACCCCCTCTGATTTTAGCCTAGATAAAGCCAAGGCAAAGCACACAACTGTAGCCTTTCCTCAGCAACAAGTGCCAGAGCCTGGATTTAATCCCAGTCCAAGTTGGTTTCTCAGCTCTTTCCTAAAGGACGTGCAGGGGCACCATGGAACTTGATCACATGTTTACAGAAAGGCAGTGTCTCCCCACGCATGTACAGAAACGGGAACATTGAAAGGGTCCCTGGAGATCAGGGAGGAAGAGATAGAGAAAACAGTGGTCTGCCGACATTAAAGCATTTTAGTTTAATTAGTAGCTTTTAAATAATTTTCCAGATGAATCATCTATTTTTAATCTAAAAATTAATTTAAAAATTAAATTGAGCAATAAAAATGAGGTGGAAGTTATTTGAAGCTTATAATTATGAATTAAATACACTTTGCTTTTCTGTATACTGAATCTGGAGATGCTTCTGTATGATTATGCAACATGGAGCAGACTAGGCAGGGTGGCCCAAATTAGAAGTGGATCAATTTCCTACCAGCATGAGCAATCAGAATATTCTGTATCTTATGTAATCGATGGACATAGATACTATCTGGGAACAGAAATCAAGAAGTGTGTTGAGAAGAGGAAGCCATTCACCATGCAGGTGCCACGAGACTGAACATACCTCTCACTTCAAAATTCAGGGGGAAAAAGAGGTGAGAGAATTACAAAGAGATTATATTGTAATCAGAGTTGGGGGGTTAATACGTTTCCTTCAGAAACTGATCTAACATACAAAGAGAAACTAGGTGTCTTGGGGCTCCTATTGCTGTGATAAAGTACCATGACCAAAAGCAGCTTGGAGGAGAAAGGGTTTATTTCAGTGTACAGCTTGTCCATCATCCAGGGAAGATGGGGCAGTGTAGCATGAGGGCCAGCGTTTTATTAAAATACGATTGACAGAATACAGACAATTCTCCCACACCAGGGCAGGGGCACAAAACAGGAACCTGGAGGCAGGAGGTGATGCAAAGGCCCTGGAGAAATGATGCTAATGGGCTTTCTCTCAGCAGTGTGCAGTTAGAGAACCAGGATTATCTACTCAGGGCTGGCACTGCCCACAGTGATCCTGGCCCTCCCACATCAATCATCAAACAAGAAAATGCACCACAGACTTGCTTACATGCCAGTCTGGTGGGGCCTTTCCTCAGCTGAGGTTTCCTCTTCCCAAATGACTCTGGCTGGTGTGAAGTTGACAGAATACCAGCCAGCACACTAGGAAAATGTATTTGTACTGAGTAACAGGAGCGTGCCCTAACAGTGGAGCTGGAGTCTTGTAGCCAATGAACAAGACCTCGTTATATCTAAGCACCAACTGAACATGTCTAAAACATTGATTGGGGAGGTGAGATGGTTCAATGGGTAAAGGTGACAGCCAGTTATCCTGATGATCGGAGCTGGGTCTCGGGAACCATGTGGTGGAAGGAGAGAATTGACTCTGGCAAGTTGTTCCTGACCTCCACAGGGAGCACATGAGCACCCCCCTCACACACACACTCATGTATGTGCACATAAATAAAAAAATGTAATAGGAAATGATCACACCCCATGAGAAGAATCACAGTAAGTCCCGGATAATCCATTTGTGTGAGCTATGCTATTTAGCCATAATGACTCTTTGGGGGAGTGGAGAGAGAAGGAGAGAGAGAGAGAGAGAGAGAGAGAGAGAGAGAGAGAGAGAGAGAACCGTGTTCTAACATAGGAGCAGAGAGCGGGGCTCAATGATTTGTAATCTACAAAGGTCTTTTCACAAGAAGCAAATTGCATTATTTATGTAAGGTCAAAATATTTTTTAAAAGGGGTCAGAAGATAGTTTGGGAAGAACTAAATGCTAAAACTCTTTTTAGAAGACAAGCAAAGAATAGACTTGTATCCCTGTGATCAGATTAATTATAAAACTATGGCAATAAAACTAAGGCGATGCTAGCCTAGGACAGAAAAATAGATCACCAGAGAGGAATGGAGAATCTCCGAGTGATTCAAGAATACTTGGTGAAAAGAACAGATGAAAGAGATGAGCTGGGCTAATCAGTGATAGGGAGAATTGATTTTCATATAAAAATAAATTAGATCAATGTTTCACATCTTTCATAAAACAACCTTCTAGTAGATTAGAAATAATGAAATGAAAAACCCTTTAAAATATTCAGGGAAGTTGCTAGAGAGAAGAAATATTGAAGAAGATACTGGTGATTTGTGACTTCAGGGTAGGGATTGATTTCTCAAACGAGATAGCAAAACATTAATTTAAAACATAAAAAATTATGAAATTTGACTACTCACATTAAAAAAATCACAGTAAACAAAGTTAAAATATATGACAACATGAGAAGAATAAAGGTGATCTCTTTATAACCATAAACCAGGCAAAAGACGTCCTTAGAGATATGTGTGTGCATAGCTGTAGCACATAAGAAGGAACTCACAGAAGGATCTAGACAGTCAAGTTCAGGAAGAGATAAACTGAGTGGTCAGAATTTCCATTTAAAGCACAAACATAAACGGGGACAGGTGAGGGGCTGGAGAGACGGCTCAGCAGTTACCAGTACTTGCTGCTCTTGCAGAGGACTTGGGTTTGGTGCCCGACAGCCACGTGACAGCTCACAATCACCTGTGTCTCTAACCTGTATCTAAAGGACCTGACACCTGCCTCTGTCCTCTGTATGGCGCACACATAGTTGCACATCCATGTCCCCAAGCATTCACATGCACGCACACACTTACTTAAAATAATAAATCTTTACATAGGAGTCCAAGTGAAAGTTCAGAGCCTTGAGCTAGGGTACAGTATGTTAAAGCCAGCGTCCTGCCTGTGATTTTTACACTAACATTTTATAAAATGTTCCCACGGAAGAAGCACGGGGCCGGGTGCATTAGGGCTTCCTCTGTGTTACTTATCACAACTGTATGGAATCTTCCAGTAATCTTCATCAAAACCGTAGCTGAGAGCATGAGACCATGCTCATCTTCCTGGTAACCAAAGAGGTCCAATCTCAAACAAGGAGATATTCATTCATACTTGACAAATTGGTGGGGAAAAAATTACAAGAACAAGGATTGTAACCATAACCATAAAAGGTTATGCCTTTTTTAGCATTTTGCCCGTGGGAGTGTGAATTGGAGAGAATTTTCGCACTAGCCCCTAAAAGTCAAAGTGTGCCTACTCAACAGATCCGCTTCGAAGTGGATATCCTGGACACAAGAATTTATGTGTTCCCATGGGATGTATGCGGATGTCGTTGTAGTTGGTATTAATAAAAAGTTGAAGGCAAGTCAAACATCTATAAGTACAGGAATAGCTATGTAGATGAGAGAGGGCACTGGCTTACTAAGCGGCCGTTATGATGACTGGCTTTGGCCTTCATGCATCAATATGGGTAACACTACACACAACAGTATCTATTGAGAAAAGAAACCAAACTACAATGGGCTACATACACCGGAAGACATTCACTGTGCGCTAACACTACACAAAATAGTATTTTATATTGCATATGAAGTCATAGAAAGAATATCAAGATGAGATGTTTTCTGTTAGAGATTAGAGCTTGCCTTAGGGTTTCTCTGGCTTTGATGAAACACGATGACCCAAAACAATTTGGGGAGCAAAGGGTTTATTTTATTTCAGTTTACATGTCCTGATCATAGTCCCTCATGAGGGGAAATCAGGGCAAGAACTGGAAACGGGAACTGAAGCGGAGGTCATAGGGCAGAGGTTCTCAATCTGTGGGTCACAACGCTTTCGGCAAATCTCAGTCTCCAAAAATATTTATGCTGTGATTTGTAATAGCAGCAAAATTACACTTATGAAGTAGCAAAATGAAAATAAGTTAATGCTTGGGGGGGGGGTCACCACAACATGAGGAACTGTATTCCTTGTGGGTCACAGCATTAGGAAGGTTGAGAACCACTGCCATAGAGAACTCTGCTTAATGGCTTGCTCCCCATGGCTAGCTCAGGCTGCTTTTGCATGCCATCCTGGGTGGCATGTCCAGAGGCAGCACTGTTTCCCTTGGACCGGGCCCGCCCACATCAATCAACAATCAAGAAAATGTACCACAGACTTGCCTTCAGGCCCATCCTATGGGAGCATTTTCTCAACTGAGAGTCTCTCTTCCCAAAGGACCCTATCTTGTGTCAAGATGGCAAAAAACTAAGCAACACAGAACTCAAATCAGAAGGCAAAACCGACTCCATGTTTTAAAAGCAGGAGCTAGATGACCAAACTCACAAAGTTCTCTGAAGCCCAGTTTATGATTCCAAATTCAACATAACTGTAGTCTTGCAAAGAAGAGGAAGATGTCAAGAGAGATAAGAAAGTTTACGTTGGAAGAACGTAGGCTTAGGTTTACACCTCACCTAATGCCTGACCATGTGCACCTAATGTGCACTGCCTCTTTGCATTGCCTTGTCTTCCTGCATGGGCTGTTTGTATTTAACTTAGAATTCTATATAGACCATCTATAACTTTCTGTACTATCACATGACTGTTGGAAATACGATGTGTGATTTCAATGTTAGGATGATTGAATGTTAAGATATTAATAACTATATTCAGAATGAAATAAAGAATGGTATGAGGATGAAACAGGAATTTATTTCCCACCAAAGTAGAGCAATGAAGAGAATCAAAATATCAGATTTGGAATGTGCGCACACACATACACACACACAGAGAGAGAGAGAGAGAGAGAGAGAGAGAGAGAGAGAGAATGAGAATGAGAATGAGAATGCAGGGGTAGGTCCAGTTTAGGAGCATTCACTTTGAGATGTCAAACGGCCCTTTGGGGATGCAGAGATGTTGAGTGAGACTTGTCTGTATTAATTTGGAGTTCGGGAGAGAGCTCTGGACGTGAGATTTAGATGTAAGCGTCTCTGGCAGTGCTATTGTAAGACCATGAGAGCAGAATGAGATTACCAGAGAAATCAGGGTTTCAAAGAATAAACTCCGGGGTCTCAAACAAGAAGATGTCGTGAAAATGAGGAAGAGTTAGAAATGAGATCGCGAAGAACGTGAACGAGGTGAGGGAAAACCAGAGGAGGCTATCCAGAGGCCACAACGATGCAGGGTGCTCTGGAGGAGGACATGGCCAAGAGGGGCACCTGCTGTCTACAGGTCCGGTGAGACGAGGCCCATAGTGGACCATTCGTACAGACATCAGTTCCTGCTTCAAACCAGCAAAATTCATCCACAGAATCAAGTGAAAATGTCCTTAACATAGTAAAATTCTCCTACATGCCAATGGATCGAGATCTGGCACTTGACTGTAATATCTGCAGATGACAAAATTGTTTACCTGAAAAAAATCAAGACAAGCATCTGGGGAAAAAAAATTAAAGAATCAGAGTGGCAGTTAGGCTGTTATGCATGAGACCGATGGGTACAAGCCAGGAGTGCTCATGTACCTGAAGTCTATTGGATCATAACAGCAGAAAATTCTCATTTACAGGAACAGCAGAACCCCAGAAAAACCGGGGAAGGGGGATCAATACAAAATGTGAGAGACTAAATAAGGAAACTGCTAAACACTCTTAAAGGATGTAGAGAGGCCTGATGGGGGGAAGCATAGCCTATCCCTGGACAGGAAGGCCCAATTTTATACAGATGTAATCACTCTCGCTAATTACTCTAGACATTAGGCAAGCCAATAAAAATGCTGTTTTGTTGCTTAAAAGCACATGGACTCATACAATGTAATTTGAATGTCAGTGGAAAAATTGATAATTTTAAAATAAAATAAGAAGATATGTCATGGGACAAAAAATATCTTTAAAAAATGAGAATTGATACAGGCAAATTGGAAAACTTTTTCAGCTGATACAAATGAGAATAATTTTGTTACTATCAAGGACCCACAGAGAAGTAGCCAAACTTGGGAGAATAGACAAAAATCAATGAATTAATAACTTACATATTTTAATTAGTTCATTTGTGCGGGGGTGGGCAGGCGGACACAGGCATGCAAGAGCACACTTGTGGAGTTCAGAGGTCAGCTTGCAGGAGTAGATTCTCTCCTTCTACCATACGAGGCCTGAGCAGTGGTTCTCAACCTTCCTAATGCTGTGACCCTTTAACACAGTTCCTAATACGGTGGTGACCCCCAACCATAAAATTATTTTCATGGCTACTTCAGAACGATAAATTGTAATTTTGCAATCATTACGAACTATAATGTAAATGTCTGTGTTTCCCGGTTGTCTTAAGTGACCCCTGAGAAAAGGTCTTTCAACCCCAAAAGGGGTCATGACCCACAGGTTGAGAACCACTGGGCGTGAGGCTCGCCCTCTGGTCATCAGGCTTGGCGGCAAGAGTCTTTACTCACCGAGCCATCTTGCTAGTCCATAAAATACAATTTTTCACACATAAAATGGTACTCGCATTTCAAATTGAAACTATAAGCAATAGTGCGATAACGTTTTTTCCCTCCATCACGGGCAAAGATAAAATGTCTTAACAATAAAGGTAGGCACACTCCTGCTTTTGCTCCCACGACAGACTTCATGGCTGCTGATCGGAGGGGCGGCTCAAGGACTTTGATTTAGAAGTGTTACTGCCTGGCCACATCCTACACATAAACTTGCATCTGGTGCTGTGCAGCTTTACATTGCAGTGCTGTCTGAAACAGTGAGAGATCAGAACCTATCCGTCTAGTCCTAGAAAAGGGACTGGCTGAAGAAGCCACACTCCAGCCTCAGAAGTACATGTTGTAGGAGCCAGCCATGATAAGCTATATATGAAGAGATCACCCAAAGGAAGTTCTTTACTTCCAATCATTATCACCTGCCAGAGTAGGACCCAGCCATGGATAAGTTTAATGGAGGCCTGAGTCTCAGTAGTTTACCCTGAAGCAATACCTGGTTGCAGAAAGGACCATAAACTGAGATTACCTGAGCACCACCCAAGAACAGACCATTTAAAGGAAATGCCTAACGTTCTAACCTCTGTAGATAGGATCACCTGCCAGCACACTCACCAGGACACCCCCAGACAAATGTCAGTCAATCAGGGGTCTGGAACCTCAGAAACCCCTCACACCCACCTTTACTACAATAAAAACCCAACTCTAACTGAGCTCAGGGCTCTCTGCTTATTCCAATATGTTGGACATGTGGAGAGACCAAGTTTGCAAACTTGCATAAAATAAAGACTCTTTGCTTTTACACACAGGACTCGATCGCCTTGTTGGCTTTTGGGGGACTTTGTGGATTTGGGCATAACCCATGTCACCACAGTCCAAATCAAGAAGCTACCCACCGACAGGGAAAACTTTCCAACATGTGTTACGTGTGAAACAAAGCAAGCAAAGCAAGGCAGTGTGGAGCATATTCTTCAGTGAAATAAATGTGTGTTGGATATTCCTGGAGTCAGATGAATGAATGGAGGCTCCTTTGCATGGGAGGGGTGTGGGAGACCCTTCTCATCACACCCACCTTCCAGATCTTATGCTTTGTATTTGAGTCATTCATTCAAAACTATGAATGATTTTATTTTTAGTTTTTAAAAAGCCAAAATTGATGTTTGGGTCAGGCCTGGGAGATAGGTGGTTTAGGAAGTAAAATTCCTGACTGGCAAGCATGAGTTTGGAACCCAGCACACTCAAAAAAGTTGACTATGATAGTGTATGCCTGTAATGTCAGAACTGGTGAGGCAGACAGCTAGGACTTGTTGGCCTAGATGGTGACTTTCAGGCTCAGTAAGAGACCTTGTTGAAGAACATGAGGTAGAGATAGAGAAAGGACACCAGATACTCATCTCTGGTGCATGAGCGCGCACACACACACACACACACACACACACACACACACATACATACAGAACGTGCAAGCAGATGTACTAGAAAGGCCTCAGAGGATCTGGGCTGCGGAGACATGAGATCTGAGTGCTCAAAAGTGGGATGTTTCAGAGCCTGCTGAGGAAATCCAGCAGATGGCACAAGAAAATGCTTCTGGAAGGAATCTGGGAGGTCTCGGTATCAAACCAGGGTTGGTGAGGAAAGAGAGCTCAGGAAGGCAACATTCTCTCCAAACTGAGTCCTGGTGGTGCATTTAAACGCCAGGTGGTCCTTCAGGGAATAACTCTGACTGAGGCAACTGACTGAGCCCGGGGAATCAAGCCCAGCAGACACTTACACACTCATCTGCCTGTCACCGTTTCTGCACGGATGGCTTATTGAAGGCTCACGTCTTCATTCTAGAATCAGTTTATCTTTTTCTTTGTTTTTTTTTTTTAATATCCACACCTAAGCTTTATGAAAAAAGGTACTTGTTTTTTAGTAAGCCACGTTTCTTTAATTAAAGGAGGAGCGTTGGAGGAATCGTCCACTGCAAGAAGAGGAACCTCTGGTTTCACAACATGCAGTATTTATGAGGGGGCTTTGCTCATTGACGCCTATTAGAGGCCAGCTCCGCCCAGTTGCCTGCTGCCTCCCAGGAGACAATTACTGTCCTGCATAACAATTTGAAGCAAGTATCGGATGTGGTTGAGAGAGCAGTTGCAGCCCTCTCTCCTGCAACCGTTTCTGCTTAGATTTCTTAATTGTTTCCACGACTTCCTTTGCCGGGCTTGTGGCCGGCTGAGTTCTGCAAGATCCTGTACAGCAGAAGCCTCCGTCTTCTCCCAGTTCTTCCTGGACTCTGGACGAGGAGATGCCCCAAGCCAAAGTTACCCAGGGCACAGACATGTCCCTGACCTCCCTCTTGGCCACCAGGAAGAAGGCCAGCTCCTCACCAACTCCTTCAGCGTGGCTTTCCTACCATCCATGCATATTCAGAGTACAGACCTGGCTCACTATGAGTCTTTACAGAGTGACTTGGGGTGAGACCTCATCTTACTCCTTATTTCTTTTTCCCCTCCTTGCTGTTTTGGGCCTGGTGGGGACTCCCAGAAGGTTTTAACCAGTTAAGACAGGAAAGACTTCACAAAAAGGAAGTAGATTGTATGGTGGTATATATATATAGAGGCTGTAATCCCAGCACTCAAGAGGCGGGGGCAGGAGGAGTTTGAATTCAAGACCAGCTTATGCTATATAGAGAACTTATTGCAAAACACCAAGGCCTGAGAGCGTAGCTCACAAGATGTTTGATGGACACGTAGGGTTGCCCACTGGAGAGTGTCAGTAGTACTGGCCTGTGGTCAAGCGGCCAGCATGAGAAAGATTAGGAGCTCCCAGGTATGGTGGACCAGGAGTAAGATGGGGTCTCACCCTAGAACTATGGCCTGAGTTTAGGGTGTGCCTCTCATCCTGACATTGGTGTATCTGTTAAGTTTCTTTCTGAGTGTTATGAAAAGGGATATAACAGAATCTTTTATTTAAAAGAATTTTGTGGTAGGCAAAGATATCTCACATCCCCGGAGTACCAAAAGACAGACAGCTGTGGCAGAACCAGCTGGTACCCTGGCATCTGTGCCAGTTGTGAGTGAAGCCTATGGTGAGACTAGAAAGCCCTTTGATGGCGACTCTGACTGCGCATGCCAAGAAAGTCAGGTTATCTTGAACCATTGCGGCCACCCATTGCCAGTCAGAAGCCGGTACTAATCTCCTGACCCAGGTCAAGGGGAAGAAAAACTACTGCTCCAACTGAAGAACTGGCTCTCCACCAGGCTGCCAAGATCATGCAGTGAGAACTCTTTGCTGTGTGTGGACAGAGGCCCTGCGAGTCTGCCTTGCCAGAAAGCACACATCCAAGCCAACCCCTCCATGTCTCTATTTGCATCTGAAGACAATTTCAGCAGCAGCCAATCCCATGCCCTGATGCCTTGCTTTTTAAAGCGTTTATACTTCGATTTATAGTTTATTTATTTGGTTTGTGTGGAAGTACATGCGTGTGGAAGAGAGGATGCTCAGGGTCATGCTTACACAGAGGCCGGTGGAGGACCGTTGGGCATCCTGCTCTCTCGCTCTCTCCTTATTCCTTTGCGACAGGGTTTCTCACTGAACCTGGAACTAAGTTGGCAGCTAAACCTGTAATCCTCCCGTTTCCATCCCCAGGGTTACAGGCACACACAGTTATGCCCAGTTTTTTTACATGGGTGCTGGGGATTTGAACTTGGGTCTTCATGACTACTGGGTAATCGCTTAGCCCCCAGAATTGTTTGTTTGTTTGTTTGTTTGTTTGTTTCCTCCCATGGGTTCTTGGAAGCAAACACAGGTCCAGGTCCTCATGCTTGTGCAGCAGGTATTTTACCAGCTGGATCGTCTCCCAGACCCTTCTGCCCTTTCAATGGACAGAAATACTTAGGTGTTACAGAACCCGGAGCTGAAATCCAGTTCTGTCTAAACTACTCGCTAGAGAGCCTTTGGTGCAAACTGCCTCCCTTTTTTTCTCCCCGGATTGATGCTGTATTTGATTTGATTGTGTTTTGGGGGGGAGGAGGAAGGGTGGGGGTGGAGTTCCGCTCCTTTAGTGTTGCATTTAAGCACTGATTGGCCTGCAGTGTATGGACGATGTCTTCCATGAGGAAGGATTTGCAGCATCCTCTGCAATATAGGGACCACTTCTCTTTAAAACAAGAAAAAAACAGACTCATAATTTGCCGACTTGTCCACAGATATATATTTACACCATGTCAGCCAGAATTAGGACTCAGCCTTACTTGCTGTCTCTATTATGACTATATCATGTAAAGATTTCCAACAATCCACGCATGTTGGAATGTCATGTCATGCAGCATCAGCCATTCTATACTAGCTTTTCCAAAAATATTTGGAAATGTGTAACCTCTGAGATTAAAATTGAAAAAAAAAGCAAAGAAGGAAGAAAGAGAAAATGAATTAATAAATGAATTTCCTTATCCACCTTCCAAGTTCCTCTGATAACCCCCACACCCTCTCTCCCTCTGCTTCCCGCAGCGAGCCCCTAGAAATTCTCCAACGAAGATGTCTGTTTCATATTGTTTGGCCACCCATTCCCCAAGCTTCTCTGGCACAGATGTTATGCAATATTGATGACAATCCTGTCAAACAGGCGTGACATGCAGGGAATACACTTTTGAAGAAGTGCACAGAAATGCCGAGAAGACATTGAGACAGACAGATAAAGTCATCAGACAGACAGAAGGAGCCAAGGAGAGCAGCGTGAGAAACAAGGGCCCATGGCCCTGAAGTGTTTGGGCAGGAGGCTTTGGCTGCAGTCCACTTCCAGGGCACACACTCACATGCCTTCTTACTTAACTCTGGAGTTCAGTTTCCCCATCTCTAAATGGAGGGGGATCCCTGGGACATCTCTGAATTTGTTTTCCGAAATCATTCATTTTTCTCCAGGAGGTCCAGAAATTAGTTCCTTGCACGTTTAAAAAAAAAAAGACTCACTAATTTTCTTAAAATTCATTTTTTTAAAAATGTATTTTTAATATGTGCTCATGTCTATTTGTGTGTGTGTGTGTGTGTGTGTGTGTGTGTGTGTATGTGTGTGTATGGACATGGACACATGTATGTGAATACAAACACAAGCACACGTAGACTCATGGAGGCCAGAAGAAGGTATCCAGTCTCTGGGATCTGGAGTTCCAGGTAGTTGTTAGTTGCCCAATTTGGGTGCTAGAAACTGAACTCAGATCCTCTGAATCATCTATCTCTTTAACCACAAAGTTATCTCTTCAACCTATCCTTGAACACTTTTATTGATAGTTTTGTATGTTCATAGATCATTGAAATTCACAGAGAGAGCATAAATCTAGTAAACATGGAACGTTCCAGAAATCACCTTCTCCGTGCTTTTACCACAGATGCTTCACAAGACTCCCCTCAGCACTTTCTCATCCATTTCTTTCTATTTTTCTCCCTCTCATTCCCTTTATCTGAGCCATTTAATAATACATTGAAGACATCCTTCTTTAGGCTTAAATACTTCATGGTAAATTACCTAAGAATTAGGACATTCTCTAGCAGAACCATGGCATCATTATCAAAATCAGGTGCTGAACAATGACATATGGCTATTATGTAACTCTCAGAGTCAATTAGACTTGAGAGCTAGGGGATGTGACAGAGTGCTTACATAGCACACAGAATGCCCTGGGTTCGATCTCTAGCACTGCAAGATTAAAAAAACAGATACTAAATAAAATCACCAACTTCGTTCCCAACCAAGGGTTAGGATTGACCTCGGCCATCCACCTAAGTTCAAGTAAAGGTAGCATCGCATCCTTCCTTTTGATGGAGCACTGGTTGAAGGGTGGCAAATGTGGTGGGAAGAAGAACAGTCTGAGGAGTGTCTAGAAATAAGCCTGTTCTAGGTAATGTTGGCTGGCCGAAGAGCAAAAGCCCTCCACATGGGTTGTTATACATGAGGTTGTTACAGGGATACAAAGATGTTTGCTTCGTGGGGACAATCAGCATTTTCTGTAAGAAAATTTTTACTTATTCCTTCGCTCATTTCTTCTGCCCCTGTGCATCTCCTAACTAAATTGTTGTGCCTTTGATGATAACTGGCTGTTCCAAGGCGCAGGGAGAAACCTTGTTGGCTAGAGATGCATACAAGGAAAAGAATAAGCAGAGGGTGTGTCTGGAAAAGCCGTTAGTGAGAACCGGGAATACTTAAATAATTAAGATATGGCCAGCCCCACCCCAAAGATTCCATCATTAGCCTTCTGCATTGTAGGTTATCCAAAGAACACTTTGAAGTTGTGAGGACCAAGTTTCAGTTGAACTGCTTGTTAATGGTGCACATCCCTAGCTGGGCTTCCTTTATAAAATGTGAATGTCCGAACTGCCAAGATGGATCAGCAGTTAAGAGCACTGGCTGCTCTTCAAGAGGACCCTGGTTTGATTGCCAACACATTCATCTGTTAACTCTAGTCCCAGGGGATTCAACACCCTCTTCCGGTCTTTGAAGGTAGTACCTCCACTTGAGACTCATAAGTAATCAAGACATCCATACAATAAAATCCCAAAAGAAATTTGCAATGAGGGTGTTAATACTAAGACAGGACTAACCCAAAGTACTTCTCCTCTTTCTCTCACCTCCGTGGAATTCATACCTCAGATACTCTCCAATTTTGAATACTGGAGGCGTAATGGCAATCTAGGAGGGGTTGGTGTTTACCTGGAATGTGCAATTTTAAGAAGGCGGCATAGAAATGCAACCTAAGGCTACTAAGCATCTCAGTGACGGCAATTAGTCATTTCAGACTGGAGTTTTGGGTTTCTCCCTTTTTATGAATATTTGGTTGCATTCAGGTGCCCTCCCTCCCACCCCAAGAAACCTCCAATCTGAGACTCACAGGCAGGTGTCAGTGTTCAGACACTATGATAACGTAAGCAGGACCTCCCACCCCTGGAGCAGAAAGTTTTCAGACAGATGTTCGAAGGAAGTGAGTTGGAAAATATGGATGTTTGTCCTGTTGGGATAGCTCTCTTTTCTGCCATATTTTCAGGGGAAATTTTTATTCTCCTTAGAGACCCCTTTGCGTGAGAGTTTTGGCTGCTCAGGTGTCTGTGGGAGACCCTGCTCAATGGAGTCTCTGCAGACTGCGGAAGTCAAGGCAGAACATCACTTGGAACCACCTATTACATGCTGTCGCTTGTTCTGGCAAACAAAGTCTCAACAGCACGTGCACCCGCCATTCTTATCCATGTTTTGAAAAGCAAACGCTGGCCATGTAGACAGCAATAGCCAGTGCTTGCCAAGTATAATGAAGCCCCTCATCCCTGAGCAAAGGTTAGTTTCTGTCAAGTGAAGCCAGCTAGCCTTGAGTCACTCTGATCATTGCGGGTAGGTGGCTGAAGAAGAAAGGGAAGAGGGGCTGGAGACAAGATGAGACAGAGCAATGTGCTCAAAGAGAGCCGGCATTCTTTGAATCACATCCCTTCACCAACCAGTTTAGACTTGCTCTGCATTGCAATGACTGGCATTTCGCATCCCAGGTAAGAATACTCCAAGAATGGAACGTTCCCATGCAGTCACGTTACAGAGGCTTGCGAGATGTCTGATGAATTGACTTCATTCATTCTTTAACTCAACTGGCAAGATTCAATGGCTCACATTGAAAGGCATGAATGACCATTTTGTTGCTTGAATGACTCTCCTTTAAAGCCTCCTGATGTTAATGTATCTTGCCCAGGGTAAGACTTACTATATGAATTATTCACCGCTCCGTGGAATGAATGGGGTCACGCTTGCCCACAGAATGTTAACTGTAGTTATCTGACACGACGGGGGCGCAGCGGATGTATACATGTATACAAAGGACAATGAATGATTTAGAATGTGCTCGCAGGACTCAGTCCAACTTGAAGTTAAGATCTTGATAGGAAGCACAGCACCTTTTTTGTCTTGTACCGTGAACCGTGATAGCCCCAGTGAAAAGCTCTAGGTCTCTGGAAAGACAATCATCTAGAAGTGGTTTGGCAGCGAGCACTCTTGTCTTCGGTTGAACCTTGCTTTCCGGTGGGTCGCAACCAGTCGGAGAGGGACGTGTGTTGTAAAGGGGTTTAAAGGGAAGAAATCCATCGTTTTTATTATGGGAATGTAAAGAGATTAGTAAATTTCCTATTTTGCTGATGTGGAACAGAATATTTTTGATGGAATTAAGGCAGTGGACATTATAAACATGAGGCACTTTAACCTCTAATTTAAAAATGTAACGGATCCAGAATCTCCTGGTTTAAGAACATTTGGGGAGAGTTATCCTCTCCCTGGCCGGCATGCCCAGCCTTCCTACTGAAATCCCTGTGGCTTCATAAGAATGATTTACAACCTGGAGACACATTTAATGTAACTTAGTGGGAGCTGATAAATGAATCACTGAGCTTACTTATACAGATAAGTGGGGCATTAATCTCGACTTCAAGTTTCCCCATTGGGTTCTCTCGATAACCATTTGTAAAATTGTGAGTGACAGGAAGAAATGATTGGCAAGTCTTAACAGCTGGGAGAAGTTTCTAAAGGCTTTTAAACTTTAGAAAGCAGACAAATAAACCTTGAGACTGGCTTATGGAACAAACTGGCTTCCATATTTTCCTTGTGAATAGCTTAAGGAGGCGTGGTCCGATGTAAGTTAGCCACTTACACTTAAAATCCATCTTTTGAAACCATGTTTATTACCATCTCTTATGTTATTAACTGATACAAAGGTATATTGATTCACTAAGGTCAGATAAGAACAATACAACCCTAAATACATTCACCTCAATTATACCATCTTCTTCCTAAAGCCGAGCTACTCAATAACATTCTGAAAGAGATTGCCAAGACACAGAAATGCCTTGTATCAGGACCATAAACAGGTCATTAACACATCTCTCCTTTGCCTTATGCCAGCTCAAACCATCTGCAGCACTGTCTGGGAAGCCTAGGTTCTGATGGAATGAATTTAAAGAACTTGACCAGGTACCTATTACTAGGGCATTTCAGATGTGAGTTTGTGACAGTTGTAATCATCAACTTGATGGAACCTGGAATAGCCTGGGGGAAAAAAGTCTCAAAGACTTGGTGTGCATGTGTGTGTGTGTGTGGGGGGGGAGAGAGAGAGAGAGAGAGAGAGAGAGAGAGAGAGAGAGAGAGACTGTCTTCATTGATTGGAGATTGTCTTCATTGAAAAGGATCGCCTTAATTGATGTGGGAAGATGCACCATACCCTGTGTATCGTCCCAGATAAAAGGACATGGCAGTAGGAAAGGTTTCGTTTGGCTAGCTTTCACCCTTGCTGGCGAGTTCATCTGCCCTACTGCAGTGCCGCTGATAGCTTTGCTGACTAGAACCAATTTTTTTAGGCATCCGATGTGGACTGAAGATAAACCCTTCTCCAGGGAACCACTCCCTGGGCCTTCACGCATGCTGTGGCATCCAGAGTCATGGACTGAGCAGTTACCACATTAGTTACTTTTCCATTTCGGTGACAAAACACCACGACCAAGACATCTTACAAAAGAAAGCATCTGATCGGGATGATAGTTCCAGAGGGCTGGGGTCCAGGATGGTGAAGCAGGGGCATGGTAGCAAGTACTGCCCAGAGCTCACTTCTGGATTGGCAAGTGGGAGGTAGAGAGAGCTACCTGGGAATGGGCTGAGCTTCTGAAACATCAAAGCCTACCCTCCAATGACACACCTCCTCCATCAAGGCCACACCTCCCAACCAGTCCCAAAGACTTCCTGGAACTGAGGAACTCTTTGTATTCAATCCTATGCAACAATGCGAATGTGTGTGTGTGTGTGTGTGTGTGTGTGTGTGTGTGTGTGTGTGACGGAGGGAGAATTCTCATTCAAACCACCATTTCCTGGCTCCCATCAGTCTGTGACCATATTATAATGCAAAATGCATTTAGTACAACTTTCAGAAGGTCCCATAGTCTTTCAGTTTCAACACCGTTTCAGAGTGAGGATAAGTACCTTCATGCGCCTTAGCCATTTTCCTGCTAAATATTGATTCTGTCCTTGATTTGTAAGACCCAGGCCAGCTTCATTTTTCCTATATGATATTTTCTTTTTTAATTCCAAAAGAAGAGTTTCCTGGGTTTGATAGCCCGGCAGATGATAAAATAAAGATCTTAAATAGATTAGCTAATTCGAAGAACCATAGAAGAACCCACCGTGATTTATGTGCCACAGAAAACTTAATAACCAAGCTGTTCTTTGCTACAACAAAGAATCCTTCCTCCCCTCTGATTATCTCATTTTCAGCAGAGGACGTTGGAGATGAAAACCTTGCCCATTTTCTCTGACACCCATCTCTCTTAGATTCATGGCCGCGCAGCCTGCCTCAGAAGCGGGAGTCGCAATAAATGGTACGTGCTGGGTGTGTTTTATCACGAGGAGGCAAAAAACTGGCTGCTTTCAACAATGCTCTCTTGAAATAGGACCAGAGACAACTGAGCTTTTATTGATGTTCTCAATGACAGATTATTTGTTTAAAAAGTTGTAAGCATGTGAAATAAACAAATTCTGGCTCTAGGAACTTCACTGGTCCTTGGTGACCATTCAAGAACACAGCACGAATGAAGGAGGTTCGAGGCTTGCCTGCCTTGACCGTTCACCAGTGACATATAATCTAGTAAAAACTCCATTTTCCTAACATATTCTCACCAAAGCAGTAAGAGGTGGGTTTTGAATTTTTTTATTTATTATTTTATTTTGGTTTGCTTTTGATTTTTGGTTTGAGACAGGCTAACCTCAAACTCACTGCATAAACTGAGGATATCAGTGAACTTCGGATCCTTCTGCCTCCACCTCCCCAGTGATGGGATTGAAGGCAAATGCCACTATGCCAGGCTTAAACAGGGCGGGAAGTAAACCTAGGGTTTGGTGTATGCTGGGAAAGCACTCTACCACCTGGGAATAGGCACTGTGGTCACTCTATTTGGCAACTGTTCTTCTGGGTCTTGAGGAAATAATCTAAGTTCTTTAGCTATCAGTGTGTTTATTCATTCAAGTCAGATTTCATTTTCTTCTAATGTAATAGTTTAATAAACGGATAGTTTAGACATCATGAGAATATATGCTGATTGGATTGATCAACAGGAAAATAATAACAACAACAAACTGTTACCTCCCCAAAGAAATTGTTGAAGACTAGAAGGCAAATCCCGGTGCAGATTTGACCCGGGTGGGTGAGGACTGCCGTTTCACGGATGTCGCCTGGCCTGTACTTGCTTGGTTAGTTGTAGCAGTTCTTCTCCGGGTCTGAAAATGAGCCCCGAGCCGTCTCTCCATCTGTTATAGTCTCCCTTCGTCCTTCCCACCGGGTTCTTTTCAACTCCACTGAAATAAGTCGGTAGGCTGCTGGAAGAGGTGAGCCCTGCTTGCTGGGGGGAAAACGGAGCTGCCACACTGTTTTAGGACTATAAAATCCAGAGTCAGTCTATTGTTTTCACTTGGGTTGATTGATTTGGAGGGGGCCTGCACCTGTGGTGGTCAGAGGCCAACTATGGGGATTGTTTCTCTCCTTCTACCCTGTGAGTCCCAGGAACTGAACTCGGGTCATCAGGCTGGGTGGCAAGTGTCTTTACCATTCAAACTGTGTCGCTGGCTCCAAGAGAGACTTTCTTACAGCTGAAGTGGAGAGGCTCTCTCTACATGTTTTCAGCCACCTCTGCACAGCCACTTGAGAACCAATTATTTTAAAAATGTTTGAGGTTTTTTTGGGGGGAGAGGGAGCAGCGTCTTTATACCCCAAACCCAGCTTGAGCCCATCTACCTCAATTTCTCCATTCACAGAATTTCTCCACAGTGGCCAGGTCATCCCCACTTCTGGTTCTAAGAGTCTCTTTCAATGGATCTCTGAATTCCACTCAAGCTTTACCTTTGATGGTATTGCTTTTCTCTCAGCTTTGAGTATTCCAAAAAAAAAAAAAATCACCTAAGTTCATTTAATTTTTGATTATAGTCATCAGAAAAATAAAATTTTTCAAGATATTCCAGCTAGATCCAGAGCATGGAAATAGTTTTTAATCTTGCATTTCATTTGCCTTTTAATGAAAATTTATATATTAAGAACACTTACGCCAGGCAGTGGTGGCACATGCCTTTAATCCCAGCACTCGGGAGACAGAGACAGGCAGATCACTGTGAGTTCAAGGCCAGCCTCATCTACAAGAGCTAGTTCCAGGACAGGCTCCAAAGCTACAGAGAAACCCTATCTCAACCCCCCCCAAACCAAAAAAAAAAACCCCACTTTTTAAATAGAAATTTCTTTAATGGGGATGGTTTGTTTTAAAAAGCAAAGTCCCACAATCTACCTGGAAAAAAACGTTTTACTTGAAGAATTATTTAGATCACATGGCTGTAAGAATGTCTGGGGTAGGGGGAGGTTATCTTGACTGTTGACTGTGTGGGAAGACTCAGCCCATAGTGGGTGACATTATTCTCTAGGCAGCGGGTCCTGAACACAGCAGAAAACAAGACGAAACAGAAACAGGCAGCATGGACGTATTCACTTCTTACAGTTGGTGTGAGGTGATCCCCTTCAAGTTCCTGCCTCGACTTCCCTTCAGCCTGGGACAGTAGCCTGGAAATACAAGTCAAATAAACCCCTCGCTTCCTTGCTGCTTTTGTTCCGTGTGTCTCATCCCGGAAACAGAAATGAAACCAAAACATCGACTGTGTGGTTCCCCAGAGAGTCACTCAACTGTTTTGTTGTTACTGTTGACGAATGACACACAAATGAGACGATTATATGGCAAAATAAATTTCTAAACACAACTTTGATTTATAGATCAGACATGATTAAGGATAATGATACAAGAATGCAGATTAAATATTATGCAATGGAAAAATCCATCCACTGCCATTCCTGGTAGCACTTTACCCACTGGACAGAACATTCCTTATTCCATCTTTGTGTTTTGTGAGTGTATGTGCCTTCCGAAAGAAGTCATTTTGATCTAATTGGAAGCAACTGTGAAAATCAAGTCAATTTACCATCAGTTACAAAAATAATCTTTTAAAATAGACCAAATCAGCTTCAGGAACACGAAAATTTGTTCCCTTTTTTAATCTTTAAAATAAATTTGTGATGATTTATGCAGATTAAATTATAGCTAGAGATTTAGCCTGCGATTGGAATCACTGGTGAAAGAGAAGAAAACCTTTCTATGAGGGAAGGCTTTCTTTCCAGAGCTGTGGAGCTGGGCAGAAAATGGAGACTTACAGGCCTACATATTTTGGCAACACTCTGCCTGAGATTTACATTCTTTCCTACTTCATTTTAAAATTAAAATATTCAAAAATGTCTTTTATCTGCCTTCTTAGCCATTTAGATTTATTCCCTATCAAATAAAGCCCTAAACACGGTGAACTTGATTGTCTTGCAGAATGAATTAATAACTCTTTTATGTCAATGGGAGTTTATTAACAACATTTGTGACATTTTCAACTCAATCCCCTTACGTCCACCAATTGTGCCCTCATTGTGGTCAGGCACCATCCCAGGGGTAACAAAACAGGGGGTGGGAGGGAGTCAACATACTTATGACTGATTCAGAAAAGCAAGTTAATAAACGGAAGTGGGTATAAATTATGTTTTCTATTGCTTGTCGTCACATCAGATGCGGAACGCAAATGCATGGTCTTTAAGGGTGTTGGCTCTCCTTCAAAAATGTGAGCTATTCTGTCAGAAGCCAAAAGCTCCTTCCTTCAATCCCTAGGCCCAGAGTTAATTTTGGTTAGCTGTCTCTAGAACCAAATGAACTCGGCTTTTCAACTTGGAGCAGTTTTAATGTTAAAATTAAATAGTCTGTACAAAGCAAACTAAATGCTATAGCATATCAATACAATAACAAAAATATTAAATGATTTTGAATGAGAGCTATTTAATGTTACATTCAGTTTACATACTATACAATCAAAGTTAAATTAGGTATAATCAGATATTAGGTATGTATGTATGCCCTGCTAGTTTTGTGTGTCAACTCGACACAAGCTGGAGCCATCAATGGATATGGAGCCTCAGCTGAGGAAATGTCTCCAGGAGATCCAGCTGGTAGGCATTTTCTTAATTAGCGATCAATGGGGGAGGGCCCTGCCTGTGATGGCTGGTGCCATCCCTAGGCTGGTGGTTCTGGGTTCTATAAGTAGGCAGGATGAGTAAGCAAGCCACGGAAAGCAAGCCAGTATGCAGCTCCCTTCCATGGCCTCTGCATCAGCTTCTGCCTCCAGGTTCCAGTCCTGCTTGAGTTCTTGTTCTGACTTCCTTCAGTGGTGGGCTATGATCTGGATGTGTAAGCCAAATAAACCCTTTCCTTCCCAACTTGCTTTGGGGTCATAGTGTTTCATCATCGCAACAGAAACCCTAACTAAGACAATATGTGTCTTAGTTATACACACACATACATATGTCGGTGTATATTTGGCCTCAAAAATAAGTTCTGACATTAGTTTCTGTATTAATTGAACTGAGCCTTTACTTTCTATTTTTTTTTCTGGTTTTCCATCCTTAATTCAGGAGGATGAATAAAACCCTCTAGCACAGGTCACACCTCTGTCGATATAAACTAGACTCAGAGGCTGGGTCTTTTGCTAATAGGACCTGCTGGTCTCCCAAGCTGACCTCCATTCTTCGCATTTGAATTTCACATCTATTTAGGTCACATAAAGCTGCAGTTAGACTCGTTGACTATTCAGTGTGACCTTTCTGGGTGACCTTTCCCCAAAGTTTGGCCACTAAGTGTTGAGGTGGATGGAGTATGTGTCTAGGGCTCATGAGTTGTACCCAAGCCAGTGAAGGATGGAAAGCCCAGGTAAATGAACCTCCTTGCCTCTTCTTACAGAGATAAACAAGATACACCATGGGCAGCTGAGGCTTGTCCAAGAGCTGTTCTAGAAGGGAAGGCAAACAGAGTCAGAGAAAGCACATGATCCCTTCCACAGTGAGATTTCTGCTGGGTAAATCAGGAACAAAGAATGAAGGTAAGAAAAGAAGGGAAGGAGGGAAGAATTGATGAAGAGAAGGAGCAAGGTAAAAAGGAAGGAACGAATGAAGGAGAAAAAATATCTAATATGCCTACATTGACTTAAAAATCCAAGATCTACCTGTGAGAAACTGGCCAGTAATAGGAATTAAATTTTCTCTTGCTGAGAAAGGAGATGGGGAACTGGCGATGGGGATTTTCCTCCATTCACACATTTGCTCTTTCTTTGGTTTAGTGAGTATTCTTTCAACGCTGGAGTCGGGCATTGTACAAACGAGACACTGGGAGGCATAAAGTGCATGAATGCTTGCAAAGGAAGAGGGCGCACAGTTCCTTCAGGCCAAAATAGAGAAATCATTCTTGCACCACAGAAACGAGGCTATCTGAGCAATAAGTTGTGCACCAACAGGTTGGAGGTAAAAATCCTGGTCAAACCACCATACCCATTGTTTTCTGGCTTCCCTGGCCGTGGGAGTAGTATGGCCAGAAAAGCTACAGGCAAACAAGGCCTGGCAAGGTCAGACTGTAGTGGGAGGCCAAGGAAGAGTTTCTAAAGGCTTGAACCGTAATGATTGACACCATGAAGAAGATGGATGGAAGGTCCATAAGGATCAGCCCACTGTAGAGAGGCTTTTTTACTGACTGGGACCCAAGCAGTTCTATAGCCTTTCACAGCCCCATTGTCCTTCCTTGTCCATCTAAGTGCCCTTCCTTGTCCTCATTGCTGTCTGAATCCTCTGGCCTCCTTCCTTCCATTCTCTCTGCTCTGCCCCTCCTCCTGCCCTGTGTGTTTGCTTTCTCATGCAGGCATTAGTATTACAAACTCGCTGTGTGCCAGGACTTCAGACTCCTGCTGCCCCCAGGATGTGCACTCTGGCAGGAGCTCAAACTGTCCTTGCCTTCTATCTACAAGGACTCCAGCATCCTCCGCCTTCGCAGGTAGCTTGCAAAACCGGTGCTACTCCATGCTTATGAGGCAGAGGCTTTAGACCACACCAAAACACACAGAACTATCTCTGCATGTAGTGCAAACCTGTTCCTTGGGTTGGGAAGGTTGGGAACTGCTGCCTAATTGTGAGAATAAACATGTAGCTGGTCCTTTTTGGACATCTTTACAAAGAGCATCATCTACCGTCTGTTGATGAGCCTCTTGCCCAAAGATCTCTTGCCAGTCCTATCCAATGGCTTTTGGTTGTGTGAAAAGGGACAGTTTCTAATGGTTTCCAGTTTTTCTGTATGTATGTATTTTTTTTTTCTTCTGGCTTCCAACTAAATCCAAATTTTGTTGCCAGAGTATAAAGGCTCTGACCCACTGCCCAGGCCCTTAATCAAACGAGAGAAAACAGATGCAAGTGTGTTGTTTGGAAGGGAGGAGTCGGCTACATTTTCGTCTGCAAAGGTCCCAAGGGATCCTCAAGGGACAATCGAAGAGACCATGGAATTAAAGAAAGGGATAAATTATGGTGTCTCTTTTGAAACCATCAGCAAGGGAAAAAAATGAACAGATCAGCACTACGTGAAAACATGTCCTGGTTAGTCACTGGACAGCCCATGTAAAATATGAACTGTGTTTTCCTGTTCCATCTGATTCGCGTTTACACTTCACACCCCCACCCCAACTTCCTGTGCTATCGGAACTGATAGTTCTTGCAGGCAGCGTTAACACTGTATTGATTCTGAAAGTCTGCCTCTCGGGTCCTCAACTAGCATCGACGGAACCCTCCTTTCCATGCGAGAGTTGGGAGAAGATGCTTGCTTGCCTTGCCAAATGGAGAGCCTCCAGCCCAAGATGTTCAGCTGGAGGATGGAATGCAGAGCAAGATGTCAGAGGGGGCTGGCCCTGGAAACAAAGATAAAAAGAGAGGTAATAATTTAAGTGGTGGGTGTAGGCAAGCTCATCTGGGGAAGCGGGCGCTGTGATGAAGAGAAAGCAAGCCAACGGCAGGCTCTTGGAGCACACCCACTTGTGGGCAAGGAGACCCAGATCGTGAGGTTATCCCAGGAGGTGGGATGGAATGGAGGGAGGAAAGGGCCATGAGAAAGGACAGTGTCAGGTCATGTTGTCCAGGGGGTGGAGACTGTCAAAGGATGCTTGACTCTCGGTCAAATGCCACGGAGGCAGAGGCAATCACAGTTGAAGGTGGTTGTCAAGCAGTAACTATGGTAGAGCTTTGAAGCACAGCAATCAGGTGCCCAAGGAAAAAGAGTTCAGATTGATTTTCAGGAGGCTTGGTGGGAGTGGGGGAAGAGGAGGGGGAGGAACAGGGGAGCTGATGTGCACATGCGCAATTTTGCTTTTCAAGATTGGGTCTTCTTTTTTTTTAATTTTTTTTTAATTATTAAAAAATTTCCGCCTCCTCCCTACCTCCCATTTCCTTCCCCCTTTCCCTGCTCCCCTCCCCCTCCCTCTCCAGTCCAAAAAGCAGTCAGGGTTCCCTGCTCTGTAGGAGGTCCAAGGTCCTCCCCTCTCCATCCAGGTCCAGGAAGGTCCGCGACAAAACAGACTAGGTTCCCACAAAGCCAGTCCTTGCAGTAGGATCAAAACCCAGTGCCATTGTCCCTGGCTTCTCAGTCAGCCCTCATTGTCCGCCAAGTTCAGAGAGTCCGGTTTGATCCCATGCTTTTTCAGTCCCAGTCCAGCTGGTCTTGGTGAGCTCCCATTAGATCAGCCCCACCGTCTCAGTGGGGGGGGGGGGCGCACCCCTCACGCTCCTAACTTCCTTGCTCATGTTCTCCCTCCTTCTGCTCCTCATTTGGGCCTTGGGAGCTCAGTCCAGTGCTCCAATGTGGGTCTCTGTCTCTATCTTCATCCATCGCCAGATGAAGCTTCTATGGTGATATGTAAGATATTCATCAGTGTGGCTATAGGACAAGGCCACAAGATTGGGTCTTCTTGCCGGGCAGTGTTGACACACGCTTTTAATTCTAGCTTTTGTGGGATTTAAGACAGAGGCAGGCAGATCTTTGAGTTTGAGGCCAGCCTGGTCTATAGAGTGAGTTCCAGGACAGCGAGGTCTACAAAGAGTAACCCTGTCTGGAAAAAACAAAAACAAACAAACACAAAGAATTGGGTCTTCTGGCCTGAGATGTAGCTTGGTGGTAGGGTGCTTGTTTATCAAGCTCAAGGCCCTGTGTTCTAGTCCTGTGCCCCTGCCCCCTCCAAAAGCAGAGCTCAGATAAACACATTGTGTGAGGGAAGAGACCTCAGAGAAGAGAGACTAAGGGAAGAGCTGGGGAGATCACTGAAGGAGCTGGAAATCACTAGCACGTGAGACAAATTCTAACCTCGAACAGAAAGAAATGTATGGACCATTCTTCCGAAAGCCATACCTCACTGAATAAAGCCCACATGGTACTACAGTGTGGTGGCCAAGGACGTAATACAACCAGACTGACAGGGTTCCCGTGATGATTTGGCCCTAACTTGCCTTTGTGACCAGCACGGTGTCCGGTGCTTTGTGCCTTAGTATGATGATTTTAAAAACATGTGAAATGACAGTACACATCTTATGAGATTATCTTTGCAGGCATGCACGCCTGTGTGTGTATATGCGTGTGAACAAGCACATTCTTCAGGTTAAAACGTGGCTCTATTTCCATCAACTTACTAAACTGAAAGATGCCATGAATTGAATATGTGTCTTTGACATCAAATACTGGTAGTCATAGCTCAATGAAACAGTGTTTCCCTTCAGAAAGCAAGAAAACTGCAGGCCAAGACATCATTAAGTCATGGGCTATCTTTACATAAAATATTCAGGGCAGATCTGGCTCACCGTAAACACTGCACAGCAAATGCAAACTGAAGGCAGAGAGCACATGGGGAACAAAGGGGATCAGGGAGCTTAAAGACGATCCCTGCCACATTCAGTCACCTCAAAGGGAACCCATCTTTTTAAAATTTTTTTACCTTTTTTTATTAATTTTTATTGAGCTCTACATTTTTCTTTGTTCCCCTCCCTGCCTCTCCCCTCCCCTTCAGTCCTCCCCCAAGGTCCCCATACTCCCAACTTACTCAGGAGATCTTGTCTTTTTCTACTTCCTATATAGATTAGATCTATGTAAGTCTCTGTTAGTGTCCGCATTGTTGTCTAGGTTCTCTGGGATTGTGGTTTGTAGGCTGGTTTTCTTTGCTTTATGTTTAAAAACCACCTATGAGTGAGTATGTGTGATAATTGTCTTTCTGTGTCTGGGTTACCTCACTCAAAATAATGTTTTCTAGCTTCATCCATTTTCCTGCAAGATTCAAGCTGTCGTTATTTTTTTCTGCTGTGTAGTACTCCATTGTGTAAATGTACCACATTTTCCTTATCCATTCTTCAGTCCAGGGGCATTTAGGTTGTTTCCAGATTCTGGCTCTGACAAACAAAGCTGCTATGAACATAGTTGAGCACATGTCCTTGTGGTACAATTGAGCACCCTTTGGATATATATACCCAAAAGTGGTATTACTGGGTCTCGGGGAAGGTTGTTGCCTAATTTTCTGAGAAATCGCTACACTGACATCCAAAGGGGTTGTACCAGCTTGCACTCCCACCAGCAATGCAGAAGTGGGAACTCATCTTTTTAAGCTTTTCTTTCTGCAACCAATCTGCCTTCTGCACCTGTTTGTTCTCCTGTAGCCTTCAGTCCACCATCAGAAACCAAACCACTCACCTTCGGGGCGGGAAAATTGTTCTGGGTTGTGAAAAGTCCTTATTTCTTAACAAACTGAGTTTTAATGCTAAAAATGCAGAGGGTCAAGTAGGAGCAATAAGAATTCTGTGAGAGGGTACATGTCAGGTTCTACTCCCAGAAGTAGGAAAAAGAATACTCTACACACCTAGCATATCAGCCTAGCGTTTCGTGCTCAAAAGGTGGAAGCCTTAGCTGTAGATAGTTCCTGTTGAGTCAATGGCACCTGCCGTTCCTACTAAGTCTACTGCACTTGGTGACCCTGTCGTCTGTACAAATTAAAATCTGGTGTCACTTGCTAAATGCAAATAAAACCACTCCCATCTGGAGCTTCCTATAGTCCCTGCTTTGTTTCAACTCTTGCAGCTGCTATACTCTGGGCAGAACTAGCCAATGGGTAGAACATTGGACAGAGGTGACACCACACAGCTCTCTCCCAAGGCTTGGCGGGTACGAGAAGGTAAACATGTGTTTATCTTATAGCTTCTGCCTCGGCCATTCCTTTGGTTCCTGTTGACAGGTATCTCTGTCCAACAACTCTACAGTGCTCAGAAACCGTCTGTTCCTTGGTGTTCATTGGAGGCTTAATCTCACCATTAGTTTTTAGAGGCAGGATCTTTACCAAGTGGCTAATAGATCGGTCATGAGGATTCTTCCCTCATGAGTGGACATTTCATCCTGGGAACGGGTTTTGCGGTTTTTTTTTTTTTTTTTTTTTTATGAAAGAGGTTTGGCTCCCCTTTTAGGTGTGCCCTCCTGTGACGTATTGCATTCTGCAATGTTCTAATGAGCAGTAAGGCCTGGCTTGTGGGGGGCAGTTCAATCTTGGATGCCTCAGCTTCCGGAACTAGTGTTCTATTCCAGCAACACCAAACAGACAAGCTGGATAAAAAGTTGATGGTTTAATCAGTTTTCTCTTTGCCTCATTCAAAAGGACAGGAAAGGCAGGTCAAAGGTCCCGGGTCTGCTGATGCAAGGCCAGTTGGTAACAGTTGACTTCGTAACACATGCAGATGAATCAGAATTTGAAGTTCGGAGCTTGGAGTGCTTCCAGTGAGTATAATTCCTTGGTGTTCCTAAGTAGAAGTAAACCCAACCTGTGACTAAGAGAGTCACTATATGGCACACTGTCAAGCAGCCATAGTAAATGCAGTAGAAGCCAGTATTCAGTGATTAAGAATACTGAATGGGGGCTGATGAGATGGCTCAGTGCGTAAGAGCACTTTAGAACAACATTAATGACCCAAGTTCAAGTCTCAAATCCCACAAGATGGAAGGAGAGAACCAACTCATCTAAGTTAACCTCTGAGTTCCATATCTTCACCTCCACACATGCATTAAATAAGTAAATAAAATTGCAATAAAATGACTGTGTTCAAGTATTTATTGAATTCTGATGCTTATGGGGAAGAACAGTGACCAGAGCGATGCTGATGGGTTGTTACGGGTGGTGCCGGTGAGCCACGGCCCAAGTATGGACGTGCACATCAGCTAGATCACTTAGGGCTCCAAGAGAAACTCTAGATTTTTCCCCAGGAGACTAGAAAAGGAAGTTCCCATGGTTCAGAGAGAGTGGAGAAAATTCTGTCCCACTGTCACCTTTGCTTCTGGGTCATCCCTCAGATTTTACTTTTTAAATTATTAATATTATAACTTATGGATGGCCCATTTTATTTATTATGGATGTGGAGGTCAGAGCAGAGATTATGCAAAGGTAAAGTTGGCCTTCACACATACTTTTCATTAATTCAAGAAACTTAGTGAACCCCAAACAGAGTAACCAAAGAAAGAAACCCATGTCAAAATACAAGATAATTAAATCAAATTGAAAACTAAAGACAAGGAATAGTCCTGGCAGCCACCAGAAGAAAACAATGTGTACTGGAGAGAGAAAGGAGATATCAAATGACAGATAGCTCACTAGAGCCTGGATAGGGGCTGGGAGTGAGGGACAAGAGAGTCTAAAACCCCCAAGGAATGGCCCGTTACATCTGAAATCATATCTGGTTGAATATAGTCTATGCCCAATACATTTCTGTTTATCAAGGATGAACTAACATTTCTTCGTGTAGGAAAACAGAATTTTATTTTTCAGAAGACCTACTTGCATCGAGATCTCAGTATGCTCAGTTTTGTTTTGGTGTGTGTGTGTGTGTGTGTGTGTGTGTGTGTGTGTGTGTGTGTGTGTATGTGTATACACTATGGCATCTTGTTGACATTAACTATGACTTTGATCATAACAAACAGGTCACGATTGCACCCCTCACCCCAAAGCTAGAAGAAATCATTTCAAAGAAGAGGCACGACATCAGAGGGGACTCGGAATCAATGAAGAACAACAGAAATGGCAAGGGTTTAGTTTTTTAAACTGTGAATGACCGTTGAGTGCAAACCTCACAGCACTTCCTGTAGGCGGTCAGTGTTTGCCACGGACAGGATAACTACCGTGGTGAGCCGGAAGCTGAGGATCTGCCACACAGCATGCCTCCTATATTCATCTTAGAATAGTGATTGTTATTTCTAATTAGACTGAGAAGTTAAGTGTATTTTAACCTCTGAAGGACTCATAAAGAGCTTTGTATGAAGAGGTAGTGGCCAAATGCTCTTTAGGCAAATTAAAATGCAGTTCTGGTAAGTATTCCAACGAGGGCAAGAGAGGGGAAATAAAGAAAAATAATGTAATAAACAAAACGCAAGAGCAGAGCGAACAGGAAGCCATCATAGGATGGCACAGTTAATAAAGCTGATAGTTAGAAAATCAAAATGGTTTAACACATCAGCTGAGGTTTGGAGAGCTGGCTGGGAGGTTAGGAGCCGCTGCATCTCTTCCAGCAGACCTGAGTTCTGCTCCCAGAATCCACTGGGCAGCTCATACCCACTGAAACTTCAGTTTCAGGGGATCTAATGTCTTTTTTTGACCGCCTCGGGAGCCTGCACACACATGGGTCACATACAAATATACAGACGTATGCTTAAAATAAAAGTAAATAATTCCTGAAAGAATTGAATACAGCTAAAGTGGTAATTACAGGGAAATCAATGGCAAAAAAAAAAAAAATGTCGTCACTAGAGACAAAGGAAACTTTAAACATAAACAGTTTAACTCCATCTTAAGGAAGTAGAGCGGTGGTTCTCAACCTTCCTAATGGTGAACCCTTTAATAAAGTTCCTCATGTCGTGGTGATCCCAAATAATAAAGTTATTTTGTTGTTACTTCATAACTGTAATTTTGCTTCTCTTATGAATTGTAAAGTAAGTATCTGACCTGTGAGATTCTGATATGCAACTCCCAGAGGGGTCATGGTTCACAGGTTGAGAACCACTGAACTAGAAGAAGGTGGCCAAAGTAAGCCCAGAGCAAGCAGAAGGAAGGAAATAGTGAAGAAGCAAGAATATTCAAAAAAACAAAATGTTGGTTCTTCAATAAACACCACTCAGTTCAGTGAGCCTGAAAAAGAGGGGAAGGGGCATCGGGGGCAGGGTTCCAGTATTAGAAAGGGAAGCTATGCCATTGCTTTAAACCTTTAAAAAACATCACTATAAAAAGGAAACACCACTAATAACTCCTCCACATAAACTCAGCAGTTTACATGCAAGAGAATTAGATCCCTGAAACCTAGAAAGAACCAATCCAAACAAACCACAAAACCCAACGAACCAAGCAACGACAAAAGCAAAAGCCAAGATAAACAAGCAGCATGAGCGGTCCCAGACCTAGCAAAAAAAATCTGGTTTATTTTTAATATTTATTTACTATAATGTGTGTGTGTGTGTGTGTGTGTGTGTGTGTGTGTGTGTGTGTCCATGCACAAGCTCCTGCTGTAGCTTGCAGTGGAGGTCAGAGGACAATCTGTGGGAGTCAGTTCTCTTTCTACTATGTGAGTCCTGGGGAATAGCTCAGCCAGGTATGGCAGTGGGCATCCTTTATTCCCTGAGTCATATTGCCAACCTGATATGTGAAGTTAAAAAGACCGCTTTAGGCCCAAAAGATTTCATTTACTAGTTTTCTGAATATTACAAAAGAGGTGATACCAAAATTAATATATGATAATCTTTATAATTATATATAATAGTCTTTATATATGTGTATGTATATATATATATATATGCTTATCTTTACCGATCTGTATACAGGGCCTGGAGAAATGACTAAGTAATTAAAAGCACATACTGCTCTTTCAGACGACCAGATTTGGCTCCCAGCACTCAGATGTCAGCTTACAACTAACTGTCTGTAACTCTAGCTTCAGGGGTCTGACACCCTCTTCTGACCTCCTTAGGCATCTTCACACATGCAGCACACATAAACTCATGCAGGTACTACACACACATGCACATAAGTGCTTAAAGATTTTTAATGATTCTATGTGTGGTTTTATTTTTCCAAATTATATAAAAGATTAAATTTGTCAGAGTAGTATATGCACATATATACGTACACACTGGCACTCATACACCCTCATATACGAGCACACACACACACACACATATATATGTGCATACACTGGTATATATACATGCACATACACACACACTTAAAGTCTCAAAGAAAGGCAGTGGAAGTCATGATTAGGAGCAAACAAGGAGAGCGAGGGATAGAAGAAGAAATGCCTGACCGAAATCACACCCCTCCAGAACAAAGTGCCCTGGCCAGTTGGATGCATTGATGCATTTATGAAACTGGAACAGAAAAAGACAAGCACCCCGACTATTATTGCACACACAGGCCATCTCGCTCATTACAAGAGCTGCAGCTCGTACAATGCACAGCCTTTCAAAGAGGCCAAGCACCTTTCTAAGTGCTGACGTCATCGGCGGGCTGTGATTGTGGATCTCAATGGCTTTACTGCCACTACAGATGCAGGTGTCCCCTGTACCACGGGACTGCGGCTTTGCACACTTGAGCTGCTGGGCACTCAGTAAGGACCTTTGTCTTTAACTGCTAACTGCCCACATCACAGCCGTTGGAGTCCTTATCTTTTATCTCACTGGAATTTGTGAGATTTGCTATTGGACTTCACCTCTGTCTCTTGTCTATCGGGCATCAGATTTTCTAGGTGAATCTGAAAGAGTCCTCTTACTCCAATTTATTCTCCCATCAACCCTGAAAAGGGCAAGAAATATGGAGATTACTAAATCCGTCATAGTATTTTGAATAGATTTAACGGAGTGAGGCCTAGAGGTACAAGAACTCAGGAAAGACATGCAGATGGGAACATTAATGAAGAGCTTGCATGAGGGATGGGAAGGGAGTCGGAAAAAAGTCCATAGGGCGCTGATGGGGGCGGGGCATAGACCGGAAACACACCGAAGTGAGGAACGCAAGAACAGAAGCAGCTAAGCAGCTTTGAACACTCCACCATAAGGAACTTCGCAGCAGGGAACAGAGAGGGTAACAGAATATACAGGCTGAGAAAGCAGAAGACTGGCTGGGATGAGTAAGAAGAGCTTATGGGAGGGCAGGGAAGGGGCAAATAAGAGCAGTGATATAACGGCACCCGTGAATGTTGAGGGAAAATTGTTGCTTTGTGTTCTAACAACAAAAAATAATCTAAAAAGAGGACAGCTTTTATGAAACTGAGGAGGTAACCGGTGTTGTCCAGAGTGAGGAGAAGGGGAACCACTCACCGTGCGCTATTGGTGAGGATTCAGAGGATTGGAATAGCTTGGGGACTTTGAGCACAATGAAAAACAGAGCTAGCGTAGATCTAAGCCCAAGGGAAATGGACTCACAGCCTATAAACCATGCCATGTTTCTCTGCAACACTGGTCATAATAGACAAGCCACAGAGAGCCACCAGAGAGCCCAAGACAGATGAGGCAACTTTTTAATGATGCACTTTATTTATTTCCACAATTGAATATGGTTTAACCCTTAAGAAGAAAAGAAAAAGTCTTTCCATTCATTTCAATACCTAGAAACCTAGAGGAGAGAATAGTCAAATAATCCAGACACAGAAAGAAAAACACTTCATATTATGTGTGTGGTTTTTAAATGGGTCAAATGCTGTCCATAGAAAGAGAAAGTGTCCCTGTGGTTATTAGGGACAAGGACATGGAAGGTATCGGAGGGAACCAAATTACAGCAACGTGGATGAGAGTGGCCAGTAACAAATCTGATGGACACCACGAGGGTGGTGACCAACAATAGGTACTGCATGCTGGAGTTTGCTAAAGCCGTAGACTTTAGGGACTATTACTACGAAAGAGGGGTTGGACATTATGAAGTTATGGGCCTGCTGTACACACACACACACACACACACACACACAGAGAGAGAGAGAGAGAGAGAGAGAGAGAGAGAGAGAGAGAGAATGACAGACAGACAGTTAAATGAATGAAAGAGGAAAATTACCTAGTTCTTAAAAATGTCAGTCATAAGAAAGTATGTAAGTGGGGGGGCACTGTCAGCACCCCTTTCCTTTCTGTTATCACGCTGACGCTTATTACAGAGCAGGAAGTGCCAAAGATGGAAGGTTCGGCAATAAGAGAGACATATCAAAGCGATGAAGCTCTTTTTCCTCCTCTGCCTTCATTTACCCACAGTTAAGTCTTGGAAAGTGGTGAACCCTCAGTTTACTTTCCCCAGCAACGCTCCCACATCTATACCAGTGTTTCCAGAGAGGCTAGCCTCAAGCTCGGTCCGTATATGACCAAGAATGTTATCTAGGATCTGCATGAAGCTCATCTTTGAAGAGAATGTTCACAAAAACAGCTCCCGAAGCACCCACAAGCTGGATTGGCTTTGACGCTGATTGCTGCAGAAGGCCTTGAGTCACCCCTGCAAGGACTCCACCCCATCCATGTTAATGGGCTATGCCCTGGGGTGGGGGATCTGGGGGGAGATATGTGAAATACCCCCTCATGTGAAATAGAGAAATGGCATCCTCCTGTTCAGTGAAAACTGTCTGTATTAGTGGTGTGGACCCTGCTGAGTTCAAATGGATACTTTGAAGTGAGAAAGCTGAGATGTCTCTGGCCACTGTCTAGAGTCACAAGAAACTTCCAGCAAGTGTCCTGTTTTCGAGAAGAAACCGCAGCCGCCAGAAAAGGATGAGGGCTCTTCTCTTTTCCGGCCATGAAAGTCTCTAGGGAGTGGAGATCGTTGGCCATGGTCCAAAGCCCTGACTGCTCTGTAATTTCTGAGTGATATTGGTTAATAGTGAGAGTACAGGGATGTGTGTGCATGGAGGGGGCGTGTGTGCACTTGAACCCCACGGGCACTTTCTGTACCTTCTTCGCATATAGAATGAAAGCATTAGTCAGGTCTGGTGGAACAGGCCTGTAACTTTACTCTCTCAAGAGACTAAAGTAGGAGTATCACAGGTTCAAGGCCTGCCTGGGATACACAGTGAGTTCAAGACTGGTGTTTAGCAGTGGCTTCCAGGAAGACTGTGTAGATAAGAAGCCTGAGGCTATTGAAGAGACTCACAGAATTATGATTGATTAGTAATGTCTGCCCAGAGTAGGGGATGGGAAAGGGGTAACACAGCATGTTTCTGGCAGTGGTGGACTACAACTCCAGTTTTCTTTCTTTCTGGAAAGAGAACAGGAAAGGACAGGCCTGCCCCTTCCGGGAATGTCACAGTTCTAACACTGTGATGTTAAAAGAGGTCCCTCTTGTAGCAGTTCAAGGCCAAGTGCTGAGAAATGGTTTTGTTTTGTTTTAATTTTGTTCAGGGCTTCATAGCTTCCTTCTGGGCAAGCTCTTTGGCTGGTAGACCTTATAATTTCTGTATCATGGTGGTCTCTTCTCCAGTAAGGATGGTCATGGCTTATATTTTCAGAGCCTTTAATTTACAAAACACTTAATATCCATTAGGGTATTTTATATTCAACCATTTGGCATGGGGCAAGCACAAGAGGATGGAAGGCAGGCTGGTGGAGCTGTTTCTTAAGTCTCAAGTTCATTGATGATTCTAGCACAGATGTTTCACTTCCAAAGTGCTGGCGTTTCGTTTCCAGGCTATGGTATCTGCCTTTTGCTCCAAGTCGTCCTTAGTTTCTGGGCTTTTAAATTTATTTTCCTTTCATTTGTGATTCTTCTCCATGCCTTACATGTTGGCCTGTTGTTAAAATATTGCCCTCGTCTTGCACAGCGTGTCCAAGTATTTCCTCAGTGAGTCACTTAGAACCTCCAAGCCAATTCTGTTCCCAAGACAAAAAGCCAAAGCTAGGATTAGTTCCAGTTTTGTGTTAATGAGTTCACATTCTTAAGACTTAGAAATCCCCAAGTGCTGTGCAGATATCAAAGTGGTCAGATGCTGTCCTGGGTGGAAGGCAGGCTCTCCATCCTTTCAGTACCCAAGTGCTGTTTTCCGGTCCTCACAGATAGCTTCTACATCAGGAGCGTAATCTATTCTCTCCCACTCAGCCAGTCTCAAGAGATCTGGAACTATTTTGCAATAAAAGATGTGTAAGGTTGACCCTCTCTGCCCACGCTGCTCCCTGCTCAAATGGGTTGAGTCAGTATTTCCTCTTACCCTAATTCAGCAATGGGCCAGTTGGTTTTGTCTGATATTCTAAAACCCCACTAAACGACCTCCTTTCTGGTCAGGAAACAGTCAAGCAGTTTGACTGTTTAATTAATAGAGTCAAAGGAGGCTGGTGAAGAGTTCAGACCCCAGGGGCTCTTTCTTCCACAGAAAGAGCTGGGAGAAGGTCCCCTAATTATCTGTTCCCATTGTGAAACTTTACATTACATAAAGGGAAGCCATGTTTGGCTCTTTCTGACTGTATGGCCACTCAAATGAATCAACATCAAAATTCTGTAGAGGAGAAAAACAATGAAATTGTTACTTTTTAGTTGTTGTATGGCTTCAACCGGTCCCCAAACACCCTACCATCAAGGCCATACAACTGCAACGGTTTCTTATATAATTATTATTTCCATGCAGACAATGTAATTATTGTCTGCATCAATGGCCCTACAAGAAACAAATGTGTGAAACTTTCTTTAACATGCACGTGAAGTTTGGATGTATTTCTATCCTGCTTCCATGTTTCTCTTTGGTGTCCCCCCTGAGACATTTGTTAATGGGATGACATCTGTGACAAGCAGGACCCTTCCTGAAAAACTGATCAATTGGCGATTGATTGACTGATTTGTTGGTTGTTGCCACTCATTTATTTAGAAAATTTATTAAGCACTTGTACCACGCAGCTCACAAGGCTAGGCCCTCAGAGAATAAAGAATGACGAGTCCTCCCGCAAACAGACTGAGGGAACAAATATGGCAGCCTGTTACCACACTTGAGAAAAACCTCTACAACTATGCACGGCTGCATAGAGGAACTGACAATTAGCCAGAGTCCTAGGTATGTGCACGGGGGAAGGGTGGGGGAGGGGGAGCAGAACCCAGGATATCCTCAGAATATGGAATTCAGGGAAACAAACACTCCAGGGGGACCATGGAGTAAATGCCAATATATTGGAGCATAAGAAAGTTGGGCGGGTGAGCCCTCATCCCCATTGGCAGAAAGGTTCTTTTCTCTGATTTGGACATGCCCTTTTCCTCTCCGTTTCCTTAATAGCATGTTTTTGGGAGGATGGAGAGGTTGGTCCAATGACATGGGGACATCAAGAGGGCTAGGCTTTGCAGATGTGTTTGGCTGACTGGCACATTCTGTGAGACAGCCCGACAACCTTTTCTGTGTGGCTTACCACATGCCATGCACGGATATTTGGTTTTTCTCTTCCTAGTCCTTGCAGCCTTTCCCTCCTCAGACTCTTTGGTGTGACATCCAGTTCACGCACAGGCTCAGGCTCCGACTCAGGCTCACTTGGTGATTGGCTGGAACTTTCACCAAGATTCCGTATTTCACAGACATCGTCAGGAAGAATGGGTCCAGAATTAGCCCTCTCGACCACCTCTTCTGCATGGGCACTGGGCACTCTTCACTGGGATCACCTTTCCCATTCAGAATCCCTCAAGTGGGGATTGCTGTCTTTGTCACTGATAGTGATCAGTGGAGGCTTCTGATGGCTGGAGCCTTGGTGTCAGAGGACCATCTGAAGACTTGTCTTCATTGCTTCTTTTGCTGCCCTGAGCTCTCTTTTCTTCATAGGGAGCGTCAGAATCAAGGTCTGAGTCAATCACCTCACAGTTGGACTCTCTCTTCTCTGGCAAGAAGTATGTAGTGTGGTGATTTGAATAGGTATGGTCCCTATAGACTCATGTGCTTGAATGCTTGGGCTATAGGGAGCCGCACTCTTAGGAGGTGTGGCCTAATTGGAGTAGGTGTGGCTTTGTTGAAGTAGGTGTGGCCTTGTTAGAGTAGGTGTGGCCTTGTTGGAGGTGGGGAGTGGGAGGTGTAGGGGTGTCTAATATGCTCAACCTACACCCAGTGTGGCACATAGCCTCCTTCTACTTCCTAAGCATCAAGATGTAAAACCTTCAGCTATCCTGGCATCATGTCTACCTGTATGCTGTCATGCTTCCCACCATGAGGATAATGAGCTAATACTCTGAAACTGTAAGCCAGTCCCAACTAAATGTTTTCCTTTATAAGTGTTGCCTTGGTCATGGTGTCTCTCCACAGCAATAAAACCCCGACTAAGACACTCACACTTTTTGCTGCTGTTGCTGCTGCTGCTGCTGCTGGTGGTGGTATCCATGTTACAAATAGAACTGCTTTTATGGTGTCTAGGTGTCTAGCACAGCTCACAGACCCCACCCACTCCAGAGCATATCAGAACTGATTTATTATTTTCGCCTCAGAAAACAGTGACAAATAAAAAGCTAGCTGTGTACCTTTGTTTTCATCTTGCACATTAGGAGACAAAAAGAAGTATGTGATTCAACGTCAGTGTGAGACCTGAAACTCTACAGTTAGTGTTAGAAATGGCTTAAGCCATACCGACAGGGATGCCTGGATCATAAGAAGACTGGGAGTAGGGCTAGAGAGATGGCTCAGAGGTTAATGTCCTTGTTGTGCTTGCAAAGGACCCAGGTTCAGTTCCCAGCACCCACATGGTGGCTCAGAACCATCCATAACTCCAGTTCCAGGGGGATTTTATCCTCTCTCCTGGCCTCCCAAGACAATGGTCATAAACTTGGCGCAAATATATACATGCAGGCAAATACACCTATACATAAAATAAGTCTTTACAATAGAAGAAAAGTCTCGGGGGTTAGAGACATGGCTCTGTGGTTAAACTATTCATCTCACAATGTAACACAGAGTTTGGTAGCCCAGAACCCAGGCGAATGCTGAGTGTTGGTTCAGCTTGGTTTGGGTTTGACTGGAAGATGTTGCCTCAAGAAATAAGGTAGAAGAGTGATCTAGGAAGATTCCTGACATCAATGTCAAAGCCTCTACAGGCACACACACACATGTACCCCCACACATGCAAGATGTACACACACACACACAAACACACATGGAAAAATACATACAAGGTTGGATGAAGATGTTTCTGGTCATTATGTCGATGTGTATTTCATAACTGATTCTGTAGGTTTATCCTGGCTATCATGATCTCAATCTAATACTTGATGCCCATGTCAGATGTATGCTGCCTCCAGACCAAGTCATGTGTCCAGCACTCAGAAGAGAGAAAAGAGCTAGCTAGACCAGCAAGTGCTTCTTGACTCCTCTATGGAAACCAGAAAGTTTCCCTAGCTAATCTATTTAAATCTCATTGGCATTTCTGGATCATGTGATACAGGCAGAAGGCACAGATAGACAACGATCATAAGAATCTGTTTCCCCCTGGCTTGGGAATTCTGTAAACATCTGATAGTCAACCTCCAATCTGAGGGCTGGAGAAAAGTGTAAGACACAGTCCTGTTATTTCTCTACGAGCTTAGAAGGTGGTTGGGAGAAGTTCATATACAGGAAAGTCAGATACTAATGAGAAAAAGATAGCACAAGGCAGTAACACAGGAGGCAGAGGGGAATTGGTTGAGAGTCTATGGTCCAGAAGTCGCTTGAAAACTAAGAGCCTGGTCATCAGGTCTAACAACACAAAAATAAGCTAGGCGCCCATGTCATCCGCTAGACCAAGGGGAAATGCTGGTCTCACAGATCATGCTTGATGGCTAATCTTGGTTGTCAACTTGACACACCTGGGACAAGGCAGCTTCCTGCCTCCATGATATTGGTCTGTGCTCACGTCTGTGAAACATTTTCCTGATTACTAACTGATGTAGGAGGATCCAGCCCACTGTGGGTGGTACCAACCTGAAGTGTGTGGGCCAGGGATATATAAGAAAGGCAGCTGAACACGAGCCTAGAAGCAAGCCAGTAGGCAACATTTCTTCATGATCTCTGCTTCAGTTCCTGCCTCCAGACTGTTTCTTGTCTTGAGTTCTTTCTTTGGCTTCCCTAGATGTCGGACTACAATCTGTAAGCCAAACATATCCTCCCTGTCTGGCTTTGGTCAGTGTTTTATCACAGTAATAGAAAGTAAACTCAGACAGCCATGGGAGACCATTTCTGAGCATATGCCTCACGCACGTGACTGACTGTTACGGTCCCAGGGCTGAGTGTCCAAAGGAGGAATTCCAGACATGGTGCTCACTCTTATCTTTGTTACTGAGCTGTGGTAAAAGACTTTAAACAAATCCAGCAGCTGGGAGAGTGATACTCGACGGCATGGTAGAATAAGCATTTCAATAAATCTTAATTGCATGGGAGCCACTGGCTTCCTGGACATTCTAAAATTTCTATTCTGCTGCTGGGAAAGAAATAAAATTTTATGTCCCTTGGATTTTTCTGTGATGGTCTTTTGTGAATTACTAATTCTCGAGGCATTCTGAGAGAATAAAATTAACGTGTTTTTAGATCCCTACTAGCTTCCCAGATTTTAGCTGATTTAATTCTTATAACCAATCCAGAGGGTTAGGCATGGTTGTCATTTTTCCATGGATAAAGTAAGGTCTGGGTAAGTTAGCCCGTTGACTCAAAAGCTCCAAGAAGGAGTCACACTTGGTGGTATGTGCCTTTAATCCTGGTATGACTAGGCTATCTAGTAGGCTCCAGGATAGGCTGAGCAGTTGAGCAAGGCCCTGTCTCCAAAACCATGAATAAACAAAAATCTCAAAGAAGAATAGTTTTAGGTATTTATGTAACTCACTAGTTACCCAGTCCCTTAATGAGTGGAGTCTGAAGGTTGTTCTTTTTTTTAACTATAAAACACGCAATCACTGAGAAGGTATCTGAGTAAACATGTTGCATACATGAATAGGATAAGTATGTGAGTAACGTGTGTGCATATGAGTATGTATGCTACATAAACATACAAGCATATATATTACAAGTATATCATAAGCATGTACATTACACATGTGTATATCATAAGTCTGTATGTTACCTGCATGTATTTGGGTCACGTATGTGTATAAGTATTATATCACACATGTATATTTGTAAGTATATATGTCACACACATGTATATAGTATTTCTTTGACTACAAGTGCAGAAGAAACACGAATGGGAAGGATTCTGGCCATTCTCTATCTACCTGAGTGTTGCTATGTTCTTTGGAAACCTCTTGAAACCATGTCCTAGGAAGAGCCCATCCTCTCCTCTTGCTTAGTGGAATACAATAACCAAGACCAACTTTTCTGTGATCCACGGCCAGATCCAACTAAGATCCAACTTTTCCATGATCTCTGCTCCAATGGTACCTACCCAGGGAGGGACCAAAGACTGTCCTTGATCGAGGCCCAGCAGCCTGTCACCTCACCATAGCTCTCCATTTTTTGCTTTCAAGTGTTTGTCAATATCCCATGAATTTGTTTGTGTATTTTCTATCTACAGCCTCTTACGATGGCAGTTCCATGAGAGAGAGAGAGAGAGAGAGAGAGAGAGAAAGAGAGAGAGAGAGTCTTTCCTTATTTATCGATTTATTTATTTTCTTCACGATTTCCTCCATGGCTTAGAATAGTGCTGGACTACTGCGGGCACTCGGTGACATTTCTTGCGTGTGTGAGAGTACCAGTCCTAACCACTCCCTCCCACTGCCGCCAGGATTTGGCAGAGTCGGTGTGTGACACTCTGTCGCCTATCAGTGGACATTTGGATGGGGGTTATTTACTGCCTAGACGCTGTCCCCTTCTCTGGCTCCTCAGACAGACAAAGAACAGGGTTCCAGCAAATGCAGGGCTTCTGTATCACAGGAAGCAGCCACCCTGCCTCTCAAGGTTAGTCTGTAAACTGAAGAGAAGAACCAGCTTTTTACAGTGTCGGATGCTCATTCCGAGCAGGCACCGGGTGAGCATTCTCGCTCTTTAACGAAGAACGTAAACTTTGAAAATGACTCAGCTCTAGAGAAAGCGGTCCAAATCTTATTTATTGTCTCTGCAAAGCATTTCCTGAAGGGGACTAGCTTTACGGCAGCCAGCCAGCTGTGGTTTGCTCTCGCAGTCCTTTTGAAATGTTTCTATAATCACCACCGTGCTATGCTACCCTTGCTAAGACTTTCATCGAAGGAACTTGGTGACTTAACTCGGGGCTTCCAATGGTGAGTTAAGGGAACGGAGCTGCCATAGCAAAGGTGTGTGAGCTGGAAATTGAACCCAGGGCCTCCTGCACAGACAATTACCCTACTACACCCAGGCCACATGAGACTTCAATCTAAAAAGCTCTTGCTTGCTGCTCTAGAGCAAAATCCATGCCCACGTTCAGGTGCTTCCCAATGTACTGGGAGATGTTAATGACTCACTGAAGTTTCTGCAGATCTTCAGAAAAGCCTTGCTACGAGACCCGCAGGAGCCTGAGAAGGTCTGTAGTTACAAGACTCTACAGTCAGACTGCCTGGGGTGCAGACTCCTGGGTAGACCAATCCCTGCTTGGGGACCCTAGCAGATCTCATTTCACAGTAAAAGCAGGTGCATTTTCTTTATTTTATTGCTCTCATTGCTCTCAGAGATCCCCAGGGATTTTACCATGATCTGTAGGGACTTCTGGCTGAGCCAGTCTCAGGGTTGGTACCCTGGCTGTCTTTCATCTATAATGCTCTTCTCCTCACGTACTTATGTCTTGTTCTCCAGCTTCATTAAGACATTTGCTTAACTCTCCCCTTTTGAAAGGTACTTGGTATATTTTTTTCCTTTAAAATAGCACCCCCCCCCACTACTTCTCTGTGCTTGGCTGCTTTTCTTTTGTTTTGAGGCAATGACTCATGTTGTCCAGGCTAGTCTTGAACTCATTATGTAACTAAGAGTGACCCTGGACTTTTGGTCCTCCTGCCTTCATTTCCCAAGTTCTAGGATTACAGAGATGTGAAACCATGCCTGATTCCACTCAGTACTCTGTCTTTTTTAGTCTTCCCTGTAGCCCATACATCCCATTTTTTAAAAGAAGCTTGTGAATTTATGGGGATTATTTTGGCCACTGTGATGACCCAAGGCTTTGATCAATGCATAGAACACAAGAAATACTCTATAAATCTGTTAATTGTTGGAGTGGAGTGTTGGAACTGATTTGGCTCTCAGAGTCCTTTCCATTGGCTTGGAGTGGAACCCCAAAAGATTATGTGAGGGTCACCCACAAACAATAGGAAAGGCTTCAGGTCTCAGCAGCTGAGGTTCCAATTGGAAAAGCAATTACAAGTTGATTTGTGAGCATTTCAGTCAGGTCAGGGTGTAAGAGAGATGTTAGGCTTTCCCAATTTCATCCATATCCCTACCGATCTCCTTTGCTTAAGAGGCTGGAGTGGCTTTCTGGTTCTTGACACAGAACAGAGCTAAATGATGCAGAAGTAAAGTGTTCATCCCTTCAGGGTACTGGGAGTCCAGAAGGCAAAGAGCACTGGTGTGTCTTCCTCTGTTTCCATCTCCAGAATTTACCTCAATTATTGCTAGTACACACCTGAAGGATAATTGGTCAATTAAAAAATGTCCACCTTGAAATGCAGTTCTGTTAATGCAGGCGCAAGGGTCTCTAGTTCACCTCCTACGAGCATGGCTCTTGATGGTCAGCTTGATGGGATTCAGAATTGCCGAGAAGACAAACATCTGCATGTGTCTGTGAGCGAGTTTCCAGAAAGGCGTAACAAAGGAGAAGGAGCCACTCTGAGCATGGGTAGCACCATCTCTTGAACTGAGGTCCTACATTGAATAATGTGAATGGAAAGTGTTGGGGGTGGTGAGTTGAGTACTAGCGTTCAACTCTCTGCTTCTTCATTATGCTGTAACATAACCGTCTACACACCTACAGCCCTGCCTTCCTCACCATGATGGACTGTGCCCTCTCAAACTGTGAGCCAAAAGAAACACTTCCTTTGGTTTTTTTCCTGCCCGACATTTGGTCATAGCACTGAGAAAAGTCACTAATACAGCATTTTTTGGGATGAGTTTCTCTTCCATCTTGTCTTCTATGTCTCCCCGTCCTCAATCTACTCTCAGGCTCTTACAGAATATTTTCCTCAGTGCCCTTTCATGAGACACAGAACAAGATGATTCCATTAAAAAAATGTTCTCCCATCAACTTTTTATCAAGTAAGATGGAGCTAAAATTCAGAATGTTCAGCCAAAAAGTGTATGCTTAGTACCCCCAAAGTCACTGAAACCATGATCTTAAAGCTGCAGTAGGCTTTAGGAACCGGTTGGTTGGGAATGCTTCTGTGGAGTCTCGTGTTTTCCTTGTTGTAGGCAGAAGGATAGTTGTAGCAAAGCCAACACATTTCAAACTGTGTTCTTCAGAGCCAAAAAGAAGTTAACTTAGGAAGAAGACGTCTAGTCTATGGTCTTGCCTCTTCTTGTCTACCCTAAGTCCAGTCTCTCTCAGGACAGAACTTTGTTTCAGTGAGCTGTGGACCTCATTGGTATAACAGTGATTCAACCTGCCCCACTTTCCTTGAAGAACCCTTCTCCCAAAAATCTTCTGTTTCCCTTTTTTAAAAAAACATGTCTACCTATTTATTTTATGATATGATCTTTTTCACCAAAGACGGTATCCTCTCATTAAATGTCTTTTTGATACTCCCATGAACTGATATTCAAATCTCATCCCCTGCCACTTTTTGGATAATGATTGATACCTGTGAAATGAGTTATTCACACTTCACATATTGCCCCGTAATTGATCTCTCCTCTTCCCATCAGCCCTTCTTCTGTGCTCACTGCAATTACTGGTTGAGAAATCCACCTCTCAATAGGACAAAGAGAGGAAAATTGATATCATCCTAGAGTCTTTTGTAGCCTGATAAATCAGAGGCTCAATTTAGAATTCTAGCGTATATTAGGCTGATTTTCAGGGCCAATTATCTACATGAAGAAAAACTAGGACAAGCACATACTAATCCAACATTCGAAGATTGGACCTATTGTTTCCAGTTGGTATTATTGTCGAGGACTGTTTGACCTAAGTCACTCTTAACTTGGCTATCAATTGTCCAGATTTAGAGTGTGAGGGGAAAAGGATTGCAGACAAGGGAAACAAAAACTCAAGGAAGAACTGTGCTGTGTGTAGAGCATGATGTTGCGACCTTAAATGGTGGACATGCAGTCATCTGTCCGCCATGTTGCTATTCTCAAGTCCAACCTTGCAATCCCTTCGGAAGTACCCGGCTTCACCACTATTAGGTCCATAGATGTGCTTCTGCCTCCCTACTGGCTCTTCTGGTTGAAAATGCCAAGGTTGAAACACCTTCTTGCCTTTCTAACCCAACAAGGGAACAAAGTGAAGATTCCACTTGGTTCTTGACCTGTGTTCTTAGGTTTCAAACCATCATGTTCTCCATTGTAAATGAGCACACACCCCACTGTTAGCAGCTGACCCATGTCTCATGAAGGCACTTTGGGCTTTCCCTGACAAGAGGCCCATTTTTTTTTAACTCTAGGTAGTAAAGGAGCTGTAGAAGGCATTGAGAAGGGCTTGAGATTTCTAGGTTAGGGACTGGTTGACATGAAGTCTTGTGGGAAGCCATGGTGGTGACCCCAGTGTTATTGCTTCTATATGTGCCCAGTATATCTGACATCAGCTAGGCAAGTCAGCATCCCTGTGGAACGTTCAAACTCAGAGCTTTCTTGTGGCAGGAACTGTGAGAGGTGATATTTGGTCAATGCCAGGGGCCTTGTTACCCACCTGAGAGGGAAAGTGGATCAGTGTGAGGGAAAGGGAAAGAAACCCACAGAGAGATCAGAGACAAGCATCCGGGTACCGTCTAAGTCCCTGGTTCTCCATGTTCGGGAAATCCAGAGGCGTTCCCATTCAGCAACTTGACTGTAAAATATTTTCCCCAAACTTCCGGCAAACTCCCCTCTCCTCGCCTAAGCAAGCCCAGTTGTCCTTTTGCTTGTCTGCATTTAAGAGTCCTGGTGTACATGTGAACACTTGGGAGTTCAAAATCCAGCACTGTCCAGGCCATCTGGGCAGTATCTGCGACAAAGAATGTTCCACTGTGACTCTAGCTATGGATTCTTCCTGTCTCGATTCATCTACGAATTAAGAGAGCTAAAGACAGGATTTACAGGAATTTTCTGGTTCTATACTTAAACAGCCAATTTGTCAATAGGAAGCTTCCACAATGGTACTTTTAATGTTGTCACTTTGGCCACCAACAAATTCTTATTGCCTCCTCCGCTCTACTGACTGGGTAGACTCTGAGTGGAGAATGGCCAGGGCCAGGGTGCCCCATAGGCTTTCCTACCTTCTCTCCTGCTTCCCCCAAAAGACTGAATTTTAAATATGACTGTTGCTAACCAAAAACATAGACTCCATTGGTCTTTTTATCATTTGCCTTTTTAACTGTATAAAATTTGAATACAAGTGATGACTGATGAGGTTAAACCATTTCAGTTCACTTTCCCCACCTCTCTGGATCATTCCATGTACCCAGATATTTTCAGCTCTTACTTAGCACATCCACCATGTCTCATACAGTGTGTGGAGGAGGTCCCCCTCTAAGCAAGCTGTTGAGGGAACAATTCTCTAAGAGGTGGCAACCGACTACACCTTTTCTTCCACTAGATGGCGCTGGTTAGCACGCTGTGCGCCCTGGTGCATTTTAAAGACCTCTGTCTATCCTTCCTTGGTTGGCAGTAGCACTTGGACACAGGCATGGGGCTTTAGGTGTTCAAGTCAGGGATTTCCGAACCTTGTGCCTCTTCTTTTGATGGAACGTGCGGGCATGAGCAAACCTGGACTTAGTGTCCTGGTTTATCAATAGAGTTAGTGGCCCTTGCCGTAGGTCATGAGGTGTCCTGCCCCCTCGGCTCTGCACTCAGGTCCTGCTTTTTTTGGTTTGAAGCTGGGAAAGAATGCTTTGCAAGATCCAGATGGGAACAGAACTGTTGATGGGAAGAGATTAGACACAGCCTTAAGGGATCAGTAGCGCCCTTCCTCCCATTATGATTCTGGCATCCTCTCCTTAGGACATTTTACGTGACTACCAGGTAAGGGGACCTGCTAAAATTATACACATGGGTAGGATGAGGTTCAGAGTAGAAAACAACAAGGTTCTACTCACCAGAGAATGAAGTATTGCATGTAAGCTGTAATAGTTATAAAACCAAGTCCTCTTCCTTTTTCTACCAGTTATTATTATTAATATTTTATGTAGGGTATGAGAAAATTAAACAGCACTAAAATACATTGCAATGCTTCCCTTTGCTAAACACAGTGCAGTGAGTTTAATTCAGCTGATTTAATATTTTGCTGTGGTAGTAATACCAGATTACAGCTTTGGTAATTGATCATTCTTGCCTTGACTGATGGCCCAAAGCTTACACTATCTCATGTTTCTTCTAGAACACTCTCTACTCTTTTACATGTTTCCATTATATAATTTGAACATGTTTTATGGTAAACACCAGGTGTACAGGCTTCCCAGGTGAGTTAACACTGTGGTCAGTCCTTCCATTGAAGGTATGTGCACCAGCGTCTCTTGCCTTCTGTGGGGTCCTCCACACTCCTAAAAATCCAAGACCTCAAGGGCAGTGTTCTGGCCAATGGTCCACCAAGAAACCTCACACTGGGCACAGCCACCCAGAACACCTTCTTCTTGTCCATACTCCTCAGTGGTAATCAGCTTTAGGGCAGGTCCAATAAATACAGTTAACATGCGAAGGCAAGGAGAGGGCGGAGAAATAGAACCCAGAGCTCCAATGATGGTGCTTAGGAAAGACTAAAAATCTAGAAGGATTAAAGAGCAAATGGGACCCCTTTTCTTTTAGAGACAGGGTCTCACACAGCCAAAACTGGTCTCATACTTGACCTATAGCCAAGGGTGACCTTGGAGTTCTGACCCTCCTGCCTCTACTTCTGAATTTCGAGAATTACAACCTTATACCACCATGCCCAGTGAATAGGGTGCTGGGAATTGAACACAGGGCTTCAGGTATATTAGGCAAATACTTTATCATTGAGCTACTATACTCTTAAGAACAGAAACTCAATTTAAACTCTCTTAGACTTAGCATTCGCTGAACAAACACAGGACCGGAAGTCTTCAGGAGAGGCCAACACAGCCTCAAATGGCCTCGGATCAGATTGCGCTCCTCTGCTTCCATCTGCCATGGCTCTTCTTGCAGATATACTTCATCCTTCATTCCAAGCCCGTAGAACAGGCAAACTTGGGTCCTTCTAGCTGATAGCCACGTAGAAAGACAGTTACTCTTTGCACTAGCCCCCACAAAGCCCTCAGAGTTGACTTTTATTGGAGCATAGGTCACATGGCTCCTAAAACTCAACTATGATAATGAGAAGCCACAGTCCTGATTAGCAGGTGTAGCTGGCCTATTGCCTCTAGAGAGAGAATGGGGTCACGTGGTCATGACTATGTGGACTTAAAAGAAATACTGTAGTCATTCCGTCAATGGGATGGATGAACATCTTAGCTTATATGTGGAGGGATTCTGGCAGAGAAAACCAACATATGTGTGCAGAAGACAGAGCCAACGGGAACTCTCACCAGCTGTTGGTATGACTCAGTAATTTTCCACACCTCAGCTACATCGTCTCATCAGCTGTCTATCTATTTAGGAGACCTCCATCTTGCCAGTTCTCATTTTAGCCCCAGCAGAGTCAGGCAGAGGGAAACGGCAAGTGCTGGAAATGCCTCTCAATTCATCAGGGTCTTTTATCACCTAGGTCAGTCTCCTGAGGGGGAATGATGTGGGTTTTCAAAACCTCAAAGCCCACTCCCAGGGACACACCTCCTCCAACAAGGCCACACCTCCTAATCCTTCCCAAACAGTTCCACTGGCTAGGAACAAAGTGATCTAATATATGAGCTATGGGGGGGGTATTCTCAATCCAACCACCATAAGGTCACAGAAGGTGACCTAGACAAGCAAATGGGCAACTTTACAAAACGAGAAACATGGAGTAGGATGAACATTGAGAGAAGGGTCCTTTATTTACAGGGGAAGAGCAGAGAAGGCCCTGCCACATTGCACCTAGGCTGAACTCCTAAAGATAGGAAGGGGCCAGGCAAAGAAAACATCCAAAGGCTGGAGGGTGTCCTCAGGAAGAAGGAGCTGCAGAATGTAGTGGCCTTGGAATGTTAAAAATATAATTTCCATTTGGCCAAAATGGCAGATGTGTGGCAGCAGATGAGCTGGGATCAAAGGAGAGCGATGGGATGAACCCAATGTGTTAGACAAACCTAAGCGTATACTGTGGGCCAAATGACTTGCTTTATCCCCTTCAGAGTTCTTTCAAGTCTTTCATTAGTGAGTAAGATGCACCGTAGCCATTGTCAATACGAAGGTTATGCCAGTATGTAGTACTCAGTGGATATACAGCCTGTGCCATTCCTTACCCCCACTCTACCTCAGAACATAAAACAAGCTTTACCCATCTTCCGAGTACCCTTCCTACTTAAGTTCTCTGCTGCTGAGATCTTCTCTGTTCCTGTGGCCACTGAGGCAAAGCCCCTTTAGAGTGTTTCTGTTGGAATGTTGCCCAAGAGTTCAATGGGCAGACTCTAAGATGATCGCTGCCTCCTAGTAGTCACATACAGTTTCATTCCCCGGACCAAGCAGCTTGGAAAGTGATGGATGGCCTTTTGAAAGCGGAACTTTAAAAAGCTGTTTGTTGTTTTATTGTGGGGCACCCTCTGCGTCCTCTTTCTTGGGTCACCCCTCATCCATCAGAGTATACTTAGGTTGTCTATGGAAAGGCCCAAGAGTGAGACACTTGGCACATAATCTTGAAACAGACTCTTTGGCTCTGTCTTAGTCTTGGATGATGGGAGCCTTGTCCCTTCTCTGCCCTTCCCCTGTAAATAAAGGACCCTTCTCTCAATGTTCATCCTACTCCGTGTTTCTCGTTTTGTAAAGCAATCTTCTGAGAAATCTGGAGTTGTGGGGGACACAGAAAAGCAGGGCCAAGCTAATTGGTCCAGTGAAACTATAGGAGAGCCACCTTCCCTTGAGAACCCCAAACCCACATGAAGGCCTCACTCTTTCCCTAGTTCCTGTTTTCTCTATTAACTCACGTGTTGACGATCTGCCTTTAATATGCATCTTAATACATTTCAATCCTGCTTGAAAAGAAAAGGATGAAGGGAGAATGAACTGCATGTTGCCTGAAGCCCTGAGTGTGGACCCGAGGTTGTGAATGACACCATGCATCAAGACGTGAATGACGGCACCGATCTGCCCTCTAATCACTGCAAGTCCTTCCAGGGCACAAATGTCTCGCTCTACATGCGACAACAGCTGGTCGGGTAGCTGCCATAGGGAGTTGATTCTAGAGTGGGAATCATTCTAAAATATCATTCGTTCTAGATCCCTTTCCATGGAAGAAATATTTGCATGACCTCAGGTACATTAGAACACAGAATGGATATACTATGCAAACCTTTACTTATTTTGGAATTAAGAATTTTATTTGAAATAGTTATTTGATATACAGAAAAATTTGCCACTTATTAAACAGGACAGCAAATTTTCATACTTATAAATGGATGTGCTTGTTTAGTTTTACATAAAGAATTAAATCTTGGCTGAATTTTTGATACAGCAGGATATTTTAAAGAGCATCTTCAGTGTTTTTCAGAGTTCATAGGTAGTTAGATGTTATAATCTCAATGCTGAGAGTACCATGCCATATAAACTCGTAGGACAGAGTGGCAGACATATGTTCAGACATAATGCCTTTTTAGATGTTGTAAATGCTGTCCTAATCTTAATCCAAAATTCATCGAATGATTTTTTAAATTGTTTTTATTGAACTGTATATTTTTCTCTGATCCCTTCCTTTCCTCTCCCCTCTCCTTCTACCCTCTGCCATGATCCCATGCTCCCAATTTACTTAGGAGATCTTGTCTTTTTCTGTTTCCCATGTAGATTAGATCCATGTGTGTCTCTTTTAGGGTCCTCTTTGTTGTCTAGGTTCTCTGAGATTGTAAATTGTAGACTGGTTTTTCTTTGTTTTATGTCTAAAAGCCACTTATGAGTGAGTACATATGGTATTTGTCTTTCTGGGTCTGGGTTACCTCATTCAATATGATGTTTTCTAGATCCATCCATTTGCCTGCAAATTTCAAGAAGTCATCATTTTTTTCTGCTGTGTAATACTCCATTGTGTAAATGTACTACATTTTCCTTATCCATTCTTCAGTCAAGGGGCATTTAGATTGTTTTCAGGTTCTAGCTATGACAAACAATGCTGCTGTGAACACAGTTGAGCACATGTCCTTGTGGCACTATTGAGCATCCTTTGGATATATACCCAAAAGTGGTATTGCTGCGTCTTGAGGAAGGTTGTTTCCTAATTTTCTGAGAAATCGCCACACTGATGTCCAAAGGGGCTGTACCAGCTTGCACTCCCACCAGCAATGCAGGAGTGTTCCCTTTACCCCACATCCTCTCCAGCATAAGTTGTCATCAAGGTTTTTGATCCTGGCCATTCAAATGACACTAAAGACAGCACCTCAAACGGTATTTTTTTAATTAAGCGGTCTCACACAATACAATACAAAGACAAACTGATTTGATATGTGCTGAGGAACGGTGATGGGAGAACGTTAAGGCTTTGTGGTGGGGGAAGGGTGTATAGCAAACCGTTGTGTTGTTGTAAAAGCAGAAGATAAATCATACAGTAAAAACACCCGAGTGGACTTGAATCTGAGCTGAGCTGTCTTGGGCATGCTGGGTGCTCTGAGCCGGGGCTGTGGTGAAATCACATGATGCATTTTGGTTTGGTTGTGGGTCTGAGAATTAGTTCTCAGCTATCGTGATTTCAGAAACCTTTTACTTTTACGGTTTCCTTTGCTTTTCATGACCTCCAGGGTTTAGTTATTTGAGCTGGAGTTTAAGAGGCTGTGTTCTAGAACTCTGAAGGAAAAGACACGATGGGAACCTGCGTTTCTCATCGCAAACCCGACTCTCTGTGTGGACGTGGGTTCTGGCTCATTTTGCTTTGTGCCGAGCAGAAAGTTTTGTTGGGTTCATTCTCATTACCCCAAGGGTCTAAGAACACATCTCCCCTTTCCCGAGACCACAGAGGGCCTGTGGTGACATATGAGGCATTGATACATACATCCCCCAGCTTAGAGAACAGCTTTGCTAACTTGGGTCCCTGAATTTGCTTTGAGAGGTGATGACATTATCGGGGGTCACAAGCAAAGTTGTCCTTATGCATACCCCACCCGCCTGCCCCCATATTTGGGAGAGGATTTATTACTTTTTACGAGAAGTCTGAGAAGATCATGATAAAGGAGAGAGAGGGGGGATAGAAAGGAAGAAGAAGAGGGGAAGGAAGAAGGGAGGGGGAAAAGGGGAGAGAGAGAGGAAGGAAAGAGATTGCCGTTAGAATTGAAGGTCTCTGCTCTCTGGAGGCGACCCAGGGAATGAGGGCAATTCCAACTGAACCAGGCTTTGCAGGATTCACTTTTCCCTGGGACCATTTCCTGCTAGGACTAAGATTCTAGAAAGTATACTAAGGGAATTTTTTTCTTCTCTTTTTGTTACTTTAACAGAGAAAAGGAGTCTATTACATGTTGATTATATTAAATTAGCCACTGCCTGTCCTCCACCCCCAACCCTTCCCCCAAGGGATGTTGAGCAATATCCTGAGGAGGCAGGGTGTGGATCTGGGTTATGTCTGGCCTTCTGGTAAAGTAGGTGAGGCTTGATTCCTGTGACCCCATCCTCCAAATGCCTCTCCTCCTTCAGGGTCCAGCTTGTGACTGTTTGTCTTGCCTATCTTCGTCCTCACCAAAGGGCCAATTAAAAACGGAGATGGGGCCGCCGCCTTAAGGGGCCCTGGGTGCAGTCAGGATGGCAATGTGTGGTAGGTTAGGAAAGCTCTTGGCGATCCAAAGAGATGAAGCCTTGATGGTTGAGTGATTGTCTGAGGAGCTAACATTCCGCATCACCGGAGACTCCAATCACACCACAAAAGTGCCCGCATATGTGTGTGTATATAGCAGGCACCACAACAATGAAACAGGACCGAGAATCTCGCTAGGGTTTCTTTGTCAAGTCTGAAAATTAGACTGGCATTTCTCTAGCCTTGAAGCATTAAAATGTTGAGTGAGGAGTTTAAGATCTGCCGAGGAATAGATTTGGATCCAATGTACAAGTAAAATGCCAGCTAACAGAGACGTCTCAGCGGGCACCTGTGAACAGCTTTCTTTTGAAGATGCTTGATTCAAATGGCTGTTATACTAAGGGGGTGTGTGTACATGTGTGTGTGTGTGTGTGTATGTGTGTGTGTGCGCACATGTATGTGCATGTCTGTATGTCTCTGCATGTACATGTGTGTAAGTCTGTGTTTGTGTTCAAAATCCTTATATAAGCAGCGGTCAGAACGCCCTTTCTACCTGCTAGATAAGGGGAAGTTAGCATTAAAGCAAAGCATGTACACTTGATGAATTAGTGAGTGTGTGCTCCAGCCTCGGGGAGCGGGCATGTATATGGTGGCTGGGTATCTTTAATACAAGGAAAGATGGCATCCACAGCAAACTACAGAATGTATAGCTAATAAAAGCCTTAGTTGATAAAATCTATCCATTCTGTGGACCCCCCCAAAAAATAGGTCTGCAAGCTGTATTTGACATTGGCCACAAAGTGGTCTACATAGGACTGAAGGCTGATGAGTGCCTCCCACGCTCTGCTTGCCTGGAGCATGTCTGCCGCTCGTTACTATATTTACAGCACCATTGCTATGGACTGTCTCCATCTTACAGAAGGGAAAGTCACAGCACAGAATAGTTACGCATGATGCCTGACGCCTTGGCAGCGGGAAATATGACTCTAGCCCTCGTTTGAAACCTAAGAAGCCTCTGCATCCGTGCCTTCTCCAGTTCTGATCCCTTTGGGTGATATGGAATCGGTCTGATTTACTAAGTCTAAGGAAAGTGAGTCTTGGAAAAAGTTGTATTCCGATTTCCTTTTTAATCTTCTACCTCGGGGCTAGAGAGATGGCTCAGTGGTTAAGAGCATTGCCTGCTCTTCCAAAGGTCCTGGGTTCAATTCCCGGCAACCACATGGTGGCTCACAACCATCTGTAATGAGGTCAGGTGCCCTCTTCTGGCCTGCAGACATACACACAGACAGAATATTGTATACATAATAAATAAATAAATATTAAAAAAAATCATCTACCTCGTACCAGTTACTGTGAAGAGAGTCAGATGGTTTAGATTTGCATCATGGTGACTTCTAACATTTCATCCTACCTTTGTGTGTACGTGTATGTGTTTGGGTGTGTGCAGGTCTGTGTATGGAGGTCAGTGCCAGCCTATGTGTTAAGACGGGGTCTCCCACACCGTCAGGATCTCATCATCTCTGCTAGGCTGGATGGCCAGTGAGCTGTGGCAGCCTACCTGTTTCTCCCATAACCGGCTCTGAGATGATTGACATGCACCACTTTTACAAATATGAGTATTTGTGTGGGCAGTAGAAATTCGAACCCAGGTCTCCATGCTTACGCAGCAAGCGTTATACCTGCTAAGCCATCTGACCAGTCCTTATCTCACTTTTACAGAGGTCTTTTTAAAGTAGGTATGCCCACAGAAGAGGTGAATACTGGTCACTATAGACAAACGAAGGATGGGGTGAAACAATGAGCATCTATTTTAGACGTCAAAGGAGCAAGCACACTTGTACCTCGGTCACGGAACTGCTGGACATGTGAAGTGCAAGAGATCTGAGTAGTGAGTCCAGCCAGCCTGTGTTAGTGGTGGTACAGTAACTGGGGGTTTCTGGGTTTGGGTTAACCTTACCTTGTTACCTTCAAGGCACGTTGTCTCCTTGACCAGACAGTGCCCTGGGTACCTTTCCTTCTTTGAGTATCTCTTGCTCCTGGAATATTCTGCAGACGGAATTTAGGAAAGTTGGCATTAGCATCCCAGTTATTTGTAGCATCTATGAGGAGTCTTGGGAGCTTAGAGAAAACCATGGGTCTCCCTAGGCTACATGGCTGATAAAGATCAGACTGATTGAAGAATAGGAGGACAGACTAGTGAATTTGCTTTCCTGCTATCTTTAAGCTGACTGAAGGCTTCAGAAATATCTAATTTAAATACATTTAGCTAGAAGAGGAAAGGTGGCTCCTGAGGGGGGAAACCAAGTTCTGGACCACAGTCCCTTCTTGGGAAGGAGTAAGTAAAATGAAAGTCATCTTGCTTTCCAGAGTGATTTCCAACCAATATTTTCCGTTCACTGGGTAAGAATTTCTGCAGAATGTCATGGGATCTTGACATGATAGACACCAAGATGCTGATGTGACCTCAGGAAGGGATAGTTGAGATGCAGCCAGTGATTCCAAATTCAAACCATCTGGAAGCTACAGCAATGCCATTTGATGACCCTGGCCTGTGTCTGATCTCTAAAGGAATTCAAACCATTGAGAATTTGAGGGTCAGATGGGGTCCTCGTGTTTGTCATTTTTTTTTTTTTTGGAGATGAGGGTCGCGCATATCCCAGGCTGGCTCGGCACTCGCTATACAGCTGAGGATGGATTTAAACACCCAATCATCTCCGTCCATTCCCCAAAGGCTGTGATTACAAGTATGTACCCATGCATTGACTCTTGTTTGTGTAGTCTAAAGATCTCTGGGTGATGGGCATCGCCAGTGTTGACAAACACTAACCTAAAGAAAACAAGGTTGGTCCACATGGCCAAGGAGAGAGTGGGAGGAGGGAGGGAGGAAGGGAAGGAGAAAGGGAAGAAAGGGGAAAGAGGAGAGACAGAGAGAGACACAGAGAAGCAGAAGCCATGGTTAAGGTATGCTTAAGTCACTGGCAGAGGAAATTATTTTGCTTATCTGTTACACACACGCACACACACACACACACACACACACATACATACACACACATACATACACACACATACATACACACACATACATACACACACATACATACATACATACACACACATACATACACACGCATAAAAACAACCACACATCTCTCCATGCATCTGTGTAGTTTGTATAGAAGGGAATAAATCACTTCATGTGAACAAACCCAGTAGGAGGACGAGACGGATTACAAAGGTCACTGTCTACACAAATGTGCGTGGTGGTGGTCTATCCGAGATTAATATCACAACTTCAATGCCAGCCTTGGATACACAGCAAAACTCGGTATTTCTGAAAACAACATAAGAAAGACCATTATGCAGCCTTGGGCTCAACTATCTCCAAGGTACAGATTTGTAGGAAGGCTGACAACGTGACCCTGTGACCTTCAGGGTCATGGACACGTGGACCTTTCAGGAAAGTGGCACTTCGGTGTGACAGCATATAGAAGGGTCCTTCCACACAGTTGGCCTTCATCTCACCAAACAGTAAAGTTTCCATGATTATGAGGGGCAGACCCACCCACGGTGGCCATATCTCCCTCTGCCTGGAGTGAGTTCTGAGCCACGATAGTCACTCTCCTGGCTCAGTGTCTCTTGGTTCCATTAAAGCCATTCTTGTCCTGTGTTGGAGAATTTTTTTGTTTTCATTTTGGATACATTTAAGGTATTTAGCCCTCACTCCAATGATATCTGTAATGACGGGATTCTTGTGCGAGGCTAGACCGCCAAGCCCTTCCAGGACAACAGCTGTTCATGACCCGTGACTCAGTTGCCAGCATTTTAAGACAACCTTCAACCAGTTCCAAAAAGGAGCCTGCGGCCAGCATCTTCTAGCAATTACTGTAATTTATGGATTAAAAAGAGAGAGAGAGGGAGAAAGAAAGAAAACAGCCCTGCTCTGATGTCTTTAAAAGATTCTTAGCTAACCACAGGGGGATCATCTCATTTGTAGGGAAACCAGCTTCCCGTCCTTCACCTCTGACCACAGGGACTTTCAGAGTGAAGTGGTATCTGAGATTAAACTGTAACTTCCTTGAATGTCTTAATTTTACTATCCCCTCGCCAGCCGGAACCCGGGAGTTAGCAGGCACAGTCTGCCTCTGAGGTGTTGGATCCTTCGTTTATGACTCAGCCGGCCAGGGAGCCGCAGCTGGCTTGGCAACCATTTGAACGTTCATTCTCTCTCCTTCTCCCTCTCTCTCCCTCTTGTCCCCCTCCCGTCTTTTCCCTCTCCCTACCCGCAAGTTTCACTCCCAGTCTCTCTTCTCCGGTCCAGCTCCACAGAGAATCGGTACACCAATTCATTCCAACTGGCCCTCAGCGCCGCCAAAGGGAGACTCCTAGTTCCCTGGCTACCAGCTTGGGCTGGGGAGGCCGCACATAAGGTCAGTGTTCCAGGCCGGAGCAGACAGCAGGACAAATAAACAGCCATGGGGAGACAGACACGGAGTCAGGAAAATCCCCTACTTGACTAGACTATCATTTTCAGCAGGACCTTGCCTGGGAACGCCAGGTTCAAACTCATGACATGGGGCCCAAGAGTTTACCATGTTTTAGGTGTTGCTCTCAAGCCCATTTCTCTGTGGTAATCATATTTGTAAGCATACACACGCATGCACGCACACACACACGCACACACACACACACACACACACACACACACACACACACACACCATCTGTGGGGGGAGTAGGAGTCAGTGTCAAATATTTATGAAAATGATACATTTCTAGGATTTTAGTTAATGGAGGCTGAATTATATCCCCCCCTCCAGAAAAAAAAAGTAGCAGGAAGGATGAGAATCTTAATGGGTGGTGTCTTCAGAAAAGAATGGTTGTTGGAGCTGTAGATGCTAATTGAACCCCTGGTTCCAAGTACAGTTTGCTGTCTCAGTTGTGAGACTGCTGAGAAAACATCTGAATCTCGAGAGCCTCTTACTTAAAGGGACACAGGGGCTGTGGTCAGCTAACCATGCATTTACATAGTCAAAAGTTGTGAAAACTTGCAAAATAAGATGACTTGGTATTCTTTTTTCATCAAGAAGGATTCCACAGCTCATCTAAGGTACAAACACCCTAAAGCCTGAGTCCATGTTGGGCTGGGAAAACTGCATGGGGCCGAGAAGGCAGGTAGAGAGGGTTACGCCACGTCTACGTGTGTTCTTGAAGAACACGCGAGGAGCGAAAAGACCATGGCCCACTGCAAAGGCCACCTTTTCATTCTCGTTGGTGACTTAGTACTCTCCCTTACTCCTGGCTGCTTTGTGCTTTTCACCTTTGTGACTATGCCCCTGTGACTTCTTCCTGTACACAGACTCTTGTTTCTGGAGTTGACGAGAGAGAACACATGCTTGGTACAAAGAGCATTCAGCAGACGCCGGCTATGGAGTGTGGACCTTGTATGTTCAGGACGGTGCCCTTTCTTCTAAACATACTAGCTAGACTGCTAGGGTATCTCCCATCCCTGCCCATGACAATGTCTGTTGGGGAGGGGAGGGGAGTGGCTCTGTCAGCCTTTCCCTGAGTTATTGCAACTGGAGCAACCAGGAGAACGGCATCCTCTCTCTGTGTTCATTCACAAAGCTAAGAAATAAAAATGACGTAAGTTGTATAGGAAAGTGGGTCAAACAAGTCAAGGAACAAGCCAGTAAGCGGCATGCCTGGATGGCTTCTATATGAGTCTCTGTCATCAGGTTCCTGAGGTCGTGATCCCGTCCTAGCTTCCCTTCATGATGGGCTAAGCTATGAGCTGAAGCAAATCCTCTCCTCCCTAAGCTGCCTTTGATAATAGCACTTTATCACTAGAATAGGAGGTCAGTGGAGATGGGAGGCCAGTTGCTCTTCATTCAGTGACTACAGTGCCCCTGGCCCATGACGTCCTGCGTTTTGAGTGGATACATTTCCCTCTTTTTTCTTGAGAATGTCTCCTGCAACCCCAATCGTCCTGACTAATAGATCTTCTATTCTTCCAACTCTCTCTTCTCTTTTGAGAAGCCACGGCTTCCTCTTATGAAGATTCTTTGCAGAATCAGCTCTGCATCTACCAGGTTCAAGGCTTACTGACTTCCATCTAGACCACTTGTGTGCAAAATATACAAAGCCAAGATCTAAGACTGACCTTCTCAGTTACATTTTTGCAACACAAATTGTGCAACACAACTTAACCCGGATTTATCAATACACAGCTACATGGAAGAAAGTAGAATCTTCCATGTATGCAGTTAGGAATGACCTGTAACTACTTTGCAAATGATCTTTTAAAGTGGTTTATCAAATGCTAGTTATTTAAAGTCTAGAAGATAGTACTTTTCATAAGATTCTTACATGTAAGATTCTAAGCATACAGCCCCAAAACCCAGTTATCACAGCAGATTCACTATCCATATTTTCATAAATTATATACTAGGAAAATCCATATTGTACGCTGAGCTGAAAACAATGTGGTAACTTGGAAAAAGCAGC